>NC_073692.1:77033107-77333107 GCF_029784155.1 Uranotaenia lowii
TAAGTTTGAATTTTGGTAACCTTAACATAACCATATTTCTCATCAAAATAACATCAAACAGAAATAAACACCATTGCTGTATCCCAACAAAGTAATCTTATAAATGAGTGGATGGAAACTTTAAATTAAAGGAAAGCTATTAATACTCAATAAAAATACAAAAACAAAAAAGTTATTTACGACCCTTAGAGCCGAAGGGGTAAAGCTGAATAAAAGAATAATTCGAGAAAACATGCATTTAAGTTTTTTGGTCATATTCCATATATTATTCAAAAATTGTTATTTTTGTAAATAAACTTAAAATAACCCGATAAAATTACCAAATACAAATTAAAATATGAAAAATTGTTAAGTATTACTAACTCAAAATCGATCATATTTGCACTTATACCTCTTTGGCTCTGAGGGTCTTTTTTCAATCCAAATATTGGATATCAATCGATAATGTCAATATAATTTGTTCCGATAGTACGATTTTAAAATAGAAACCAATTGAGGCGCCAGGATCAGATGAACATCATTTTCATAGGAATAATTAATTTTGACAGGTTTCCAAATTTAAATCAAATACCATTTAAAGTACACAAAGGTAAGTACGACGGTTTTTCGTATAGTACAACTTAAATCTTTTAAGAAAATCAGCAGTGGATCTATTTAGGCAAACGATCAATTTGATGCAGAATATTTTTTTTTTATTACACTGAAGATATAAGCATGATCGAGATAAGTTTGTCGCCCCTCTGCTAGGTCCAGTTTTGACACAACTCGCTAAACTTATCACTAAAACTAATGAACTGCTGTTTTCTTTACTTACTTCGCTTTATAAGGTTAAAGAAACTATAGTAAACAAAGAAGCGCAATCTGATACCTTTCGAAATAATGTGCTTGCAACCCTGCTGTAGGTCTGCCTTTAAGACTGCTTGGTTTTGCTCGATTGGAATGACACTGACAGAAAATCCAAAAATTCCAATCGTGACATTTCGTCTCTTTGTTTACTATAGGCTCGTTATATAAGGTAAGTAGGGACGGTAGATTTTCTCTAACCTTCTGAATGTTAGTATTGTTTCAATGCAAAGTTTGTCGTCATGAACACGCTAGATTAAAAAAAAAAAAATGCAACTGAAAATGATGCACATCATCTCGACATAGTAGTTATAATAAAAAGTATACCAAAAAAACGCTGTAAACATCCGTTATTGTCGAGATTCCAGAACAGAATCAGAACAGAAAATAGAAATAACAGTTTATTTCCAAAAACTTATTCAAAAAATTGATTATTTTATCATGTTTTCGAATCTCCAAAACACATAGAAATCCACAATAAAAACACCATGGATAAATTCCTTTGACTAGAGTATTTGTTGTGAATGTAAATCATTAAAAGAATTCACACCTTTTCGAGATATTTGGAATAAACAGCAATGCTCTCGTGACCTACCATTACGTCAAATAAAACAATATTTGAAAAACTGAGAATTTCACTTATACTGTATTTGTTTTCTCCACTCGATCAGTGTTCCACCGTACCCGACAAAAACAAACACAAATCGTCGCCAGTGTATTGCTACCTCACGCACTCACACGCTCTCTCGCAACACTGGCAAAATTATCGGTGGGCCACCGTCCGTAAGCAGAACTTCACCAGGTCAAAACCAGTGCAACACCGTCCGAATAAACAAACAGTTTGACAGCACCTAGTGGTGCACTAGGGCAACACGAGTGCAACACTCGGCATAAACAAATACACTATTATTATGCTGTATTATTGCATGATTGGATAAAGCTTGGCAAAGTTTCGGCTGTCCCTGGAACCAACAAAACAGTCTGACCTCGCGGTCGTCAGCCGCACGCAAACACGGTCTCCACTGTAACTTCTACCACCAACCACCAGCTTGATTCCCAGACTAAGGAAAGGGATAACGGTGACTAACTTAGTTCAAAAATCGGATATAAGGGGCAAACGAGCATCAATAGCCCCGAAGTATTTCGAAATTTTCATGTGTACTAACAATAAGACAACATGTTGCTTAAGTGATCGCTGTACACTGTCAGTTTACTGCCCGCAACAGTGCCGACGCGAGCATGTGATATCTGTACGAAACATTATAAATCCGGACTGCAAAAAGCTTGTTTTGGACTTATGAGCCGTACAAAATAGCCTCTCTATTCCCGCAAGCGAAAGTTTCTCTGAACAATATACTTGTAATTGAATACCTGTATTGACATTTTCAATGAATCTAATTAGATTTTTGAAATCGAAACCAATCGTATGAATTTTAATATCAAGTCTCATTTTAAAAACAGAATCTGTAGTCTGAAGTACAAGTCTGAATAATTTTAGTTATAAATTACTCAACTTTAAATCTTATAACTGAACCCATTACCTTATAATATATCATTTGAGGCACTTGGCATCAGAGGGTTGCAAGTGCCTAAATGATAGTTTCGAAAAAACACGCTTCAAAGTTGTGAAGGTGCTCGATTAATCATATATTTTTCGAATTCGAACAGTTTAATTCAATCAAAAAGTGTTTAGAAAAACTATGAAAAATCTCGGTTTTGCACCTCACTTTCATTGAAACATGAAGAATCTTATAGGTTTACTTAACTAAATATTGATGATTTTGGTACTTGCACCCCTCTGATACTGAGGGCCTCATTTATAAATTTAAATTCTCATTCTAAATCATAAATCTAAATCTGGATTAAGATATCTTAGTTTTGACAATATGTACATTCTGAATAAAGAACCTGAAATTTATTTATATTTATTAAAACCTGAAATTTGTGAATTCCAAATCTAAAATCGGAATTGAAATCATGCATTTGAATATGTGATTCTTAATTAGAATTCCATTTAGATGCAGAATTTTGAATCCCAATTCTGAATTGTAAATATGAATTATGAGTTTTATTCTGAATATGAATTTGAATTCTGTGATTGGATTCTGAATCTGTTCCACAGTGTTAAAATAAGCAAACATTTGCAAAAACATCAAAAACATGAATCTGGGTTCTGAACCTGAATGGATATTCTGAATCCCAAATCTGAATACCAAATGAATCTAAAATCTGAATCTGAACTTGTGAAATGTACATCTTAATTTTGAATTTATATTTATCATAAATATGAAACTAATTTTGAATCTGATAACTGATTCAAATTCAGAATCTGCCAAAACACATTGTTTGCTAGAAGAATTCCTTCATCACCCCTTTTTGTTTCGACTCGTTTTTGGCTTTTTAGAAATAATACAAAATAAAAAAATAGTTGACTTTTATTTAAAATAATATCGCTAATGTTGGAATGTAAAGCAACCTATATTAACGGATAGCTCCAAACAATCATGATAAAACAAATAAAAATATTCGTCGAAACAATTCAAAGAATAAACATAGATATTGGTTGTGTTTTTTTTTAAATCTTTAATTGAAACGGCTCATATTTTCAGATTTTAAGGAGACAAACAAATTTGTTGATTGTTAAAGAATTATTGATGTCCCATAAGTTCCGAATGTTATGATTGCTTCAAGTACCCGCTAGATTACGAGAAAATACTCTCCAAATTTCATAAGCACTTAACTCGTTTCGGTGTTTCTGTTTCATTCAACGTAATGAAAGCTCACGTGAGAATGTTGTTTCATAACAACTATTTACAATGAAGTATTCAGGAATATGATAGTGACATACTGAAGACCTAAATCAAAATTTAAATTATTTCAATTTTATGCAGCTCATAAAAATACCAATGAATGCATATCCTGTTTCACTTGGAATCATAAGGGTCGATTGCACGATTTATTAGCTTAGCTCATAAGGTACACCGGGGTAAGTGTGGACGATGGCTATTAAAACAATACTGTGCACTATTTTCTCAAACTTTTAATGCAGAATGTTCAATTTACTAGTAATCTATCCAATAACTGTAAAAAAAATAGAATTCAGACAATAACGGATGTTTACAACGACTTTTTTGAGAATTTTCTATTTTCACCTACGATGTCGAGGTGATGTGCATCTTTTTCAATTGCCAATTTCTCGTAAACTAGCCGGCTCTACATTGAAACAATCCTTATATTCCAAACAACCAGTTAGGAAAAGAAACGGCGGTTAAAGATGAAGAAAAAAGTGTTTATTTACAAAAAACTAAAATCTTGTCTCCAACCCCTGCCTGGGGTAAGTGTGGACGGCTTTAAAAAGACTTGATGTTTACACATTTTTTCAATTTTCTGTCCTTCATCCTTCATGAATTGCATTTTTTAGCTAAGTTTAGCATTCGGTTGATGAAAAGTTTGGTAAAGTACTTGTTTGTTCAGTGTTTTTTGATAAAATCGGAACTCGTGTGTTGTAGCATAAATTACACAAAATAATTATTGAAAGATGCCTTACTAATAATATCATGAACTTTTTTTTTCAAACTTTTGGACGGTTCGAGCAATAAAATAACGTATTCAACCAAGAAAACACAAATTGTTTGAAAATTTCCTGAGAAACCAAAAAGAAAATCTTCCGTCCACACTTACCCCATAAATCGGGGTAAGTGAAGACACCAGCAGTCCATTACAATTTACGTAATAACTTTTTTCGCTTTGCTTCTATCGAGCTCATCTCTTCAGCGTTTGTAAACAACATGTTCTGCATTACACTGAATGTAATTTTATGAAAATTGCTCCACTGCTGATTTTTGAATGATTTTTTAAAGTTGAACTATACGAAAAACCGTCCACACTTACCCCGGTGTACCTTATACATTTTGAAATTAGCAATTATGAAAATAAAATTAATTTCCTCATAATTTTCACCTGACCGGTTTCTAACACCCCCTCCCCCACCAATGATGACAGGGGACAAATGAAGCGTCGTTTATGTAATATTAAATCCTGAAAGGGCGATGATCCCTGGTGAAAAGATTCACTTCCCGTAAATAAAAAAATCACAATTACTTACCCCGATATTGTTCGCACTTGTCCCACGGCAACACCTAATTTTTTCTCAAAAATACCTTCTTCCACAATCCACTTGAAAAAAAAAAAAACCAAACACTCGATCACGTATGTATGTATGGCTTTGGTGTTTCTTGGCCGAGAGTTTTATACTATATAACCACGACTTTTCCACTCGATCACTTTTCAACGAAAAAGCTGTTGAAAAGGCTTTTTTGTAGACTAAAAAATGCTCAACAAAAACCCATTTCTTACACGCTCCTTTTTGATTACTCAAAATTAAGTTTGACCAAAATTCAAAAGTTAGTTTAATTCTAAGAACTTAAAGTTGAGTCTCGTTTTCCTCCTTTGTGTTGATGAAAGAACATGTCACAAAATTTGAATTCACTTATCCGGAACAATTACCGGAAGACAGTAAGAACGAACGTCATAATTGAATGTCCACCGTTGTCAGCGTGAAATTACGTCCGTTATTGTCAGCATGTAGTGTGCGGCTTGGAATGTAATTTCTTGTGGGAATCATCCGGATGTTACAATCAAACGTACATTCGAGCAGAGTATCTTAGCATCATAAGATTTAATTTTGATTCGCAAAACGTTTAATTAAGTTAATTTGAATTGTAAAAAATAACTTTGCTCAAATTTGAGTATAAAGACATAGGCGACAATTGCGTGCCATTTGGAACTTAATTTTTGCACAGTTAGTTGATCGTGTTGTTTTGGTTGCATGTGTTATTTTAATTCGATCCGCTGAAAACTGTCCCGAATCCCGACTTTCAAATTCCGGCTCAAATGTCTCGACTTCGATCCGACTGGAGGATGTGGGCTATTCCTGGAGCCCGGTGGTTGTGTCGAAGACAGAATGCTGACATTGGAAGGTGCTTTCTGGCTGCTGTTGGCTTTCAGGTGAGTTTTTTCTTGTTCAACGCTAAGATAATATTTTGTAGTGAAAATTTCACCTTCTAGCTATTGGAAAAGGTTCCCCGGGCGATGCGATTCAGCCGAGGACTAAATAAAAGCCTGTTTTTTGGAGTGTACCGATATAACATGGACAGAAATTTATTTTTAAAATCTGCAAGATGTTGAGGTAAGATGCTTCTTGAATTAGTTTGGCTTGAGGTTAATTTTTTCTTGAATGTGTATATTTCTAGGCTGTCGTGATATATTATATTCTCGTGGAAACTTTTCATGCGCAAAGGTTCCGGCGTTCCATGGCTGAGACTTTCGGAGCAGTGCCGCTCCCGGAGGCTTTTGGATTCCATCGCTGCTGTTGACTGTGATGGCAGCCCAAACGTACCATATAGCGGTGCCCGTTCGGCTGAACTCGGAACGGCCTCTTTCCGTTTCTATTGTCGATTTACGGGGTGCTTTCGAAACACGCTGCGTATACCAGTTCAAATCTTTCTTCGTGTTGATGTTCCAGATTATGAAGTTTTCGAGTAAGATACGATATATGTTCCGATAAGTGATTGTTATTTTTTTGAGTAACGATAGCCTTCTTTAGTAATACATAAGGTTAAGGATAGATAATAAGTATTACCAAGTATTATCATGTTTGTATTGACAGTAGATTAAACTGATTTTGTTGTACAAAATTAAAACAAAATCGAATAAAAGTTTGATGCGATTTGATTGTAGTATTGATATGTACGAAAAAAAAAACATTTTTTGTTACTTTTCGAAAATTACTCCTATAAGAAAAAAGCGATCAATTTTGAAATTTTCACCCTAGTAGATGGTTTGTCGGCCTGGTCTACATGCGTAGGTATATCGATCATAAAAAAACAAACCGATCAAAACCAATTATGAACATGAATATAAAATTAATGATTACAAAATAAAAAAAGGTTCCCAACCATGTGTTTCAAATAATGTAAAATTTGCTTCGGGTAACCTATGGAGTGAAGACAGCGAGACATGAGTATCAATGATTCTACCATAGAATCCAATGATCGGTAAAACATATTTTTAAATTTCTATATAAGGTCATTTTTGAAATTTTCAGTTACGTAAATGGTTTATCGGCCTGGTCAACATGCATAGGTATATCGATCATAAAAAACATACCGATCAAAACCAATAAAGAACATGAATATAAAATTGAAGATAACAATATAAAAAACAATATAAAAAAAAGGTTCCCAACCATGTTTTCCAAATAATTCAACATTTTTCTGGGTAACCTATGGAGCCAAGACAGCGAGAAAATAGTATCTATGATTCTAACATAGAGTCAAATGATCGGTAAAATATATTTTCAAATTTGTATATATGAGGCCTTCAGGATCAAAGGGGCGTAAGTTCCAAAATCGTCAATTTGAATTAAGTATAACCAACGGTTTTTTTTATGTTTCAATGTACATCTGGTGTATTTACCTATTTATAATTTTTTTCGAAAACTTTTTGATTGAGTTTAAACTGCTCGAATTCGAAAAATATATGAAAAATTGTGCAACTTCACAACTTTGAAGCGGGTTTTCTCGAAACTATCATTTAGGCACTTGTACCCCTTTCCCGACCGTCTTATATGATAATTTTTGAAATTTTCAGTTTAGTAACTGAAGGGCTTGTCTAAACGCATAAGTATATCGATCATAAAAAAAAAAACATACCGATCAAAATCAATTAAGAAGACGAATTTAAAATAAAGATTACAATATAAAAAAAAAGGTTCCCAACCATGTATTTCAAATAATGCAACATTTGCTCCGGGTAACCTATGGAGTGAAGACAGCGAGAAATGAGTATCAATGATTCTACCATAGAGTCCAATGATCGGTAAAACATATTTTTAAATTTCTATATAAGGTCATTTTTGGTCATTTTATCGGCCTAGTCAACATGCATAGGTATATCGATCATAAAAAAACATACCGATCAAAACCAATAAAAAACATGAATATAAAATTAAAGATTACAATATAAAAAAAGGTTCCCAACCATGTTTTCCAAATAATTCAACATTTGTTATGCATTACCTATATAGTCAAGACAGCGAGAAAATAGTATCTATGATTCTAACATAGAGTCAAATGATCGGTAAAATATATTTTCAAATTTGTATATATGAAGCCTTCAGGATCAGAGGGGTGTAAGTTCCAAAATCGTCAATTTGAATTAAGATAACCAACGGTTTTTTTATGTTTCAATGTACATCTGGTGCATTTACCTATTTATAATTTTTTTCGAAAACTTTTTGATTGAGTTTAAACTGCTCGAATTCGAAAAATATATGAAAAATTGTGCAACTTAACAACTTTGAAGCGGGTTTTCTCGAAACTATCATTTAGGCACTTGTACCCCTTTGATCCCAACCGCTTTATATGATAGTTTTTGAAATTTCCAGTTTAGTAAATGGTATGTCGGGCTGGTCTAAACGCATGAGTATATCGATCATAAAAAACATACCGATCAAAATCAATTAAAAAGACGAATTTGAAATCAAGATGACAATATAAAAAAAGGTTCCCAACCATGTGTTTCAAGTAATTCAACATTTTTCTGGGTAACCTATGGAGTCAAGACAGCAAGAATAGAATATGATTCTAACATAGAGTCCAATGGTCGGTTGAATATATTTTCAAATTTGTATCTATGTTCATTTTTACAATTTTCAGTTTAGTAAATGGAATGTCGGCCTGGTCTACTCGCATAGGTATGTGTATCGGTCAGAATCAATGTATAAGGCGAATATAACATAACGAATACAATATCTAAAAATTTGGCTTAAAAAGTTTTCTCTTCAATAAGCTTCGAAAACGATGTTTTTTCACTCCTCGATAAAATGCGTGCTTCTTCAAAATGGATCACTTTGAAAATGGCAACGAATGAAAAAAAAAAATATCTCAATTTCAACTTTTTTAACCATTTTATAATTTTGGCATGAGAACTACCATCATGATTGCAATTTTTCCAAAAATTGATTTAAAAGCAACAGTATTAAATTATTAATTAAGTAACCATATAAAAGGGTTAATGAAAATAAGCGTATGAAGAAATTGATATGGTGTGCTTCGTTCTCCCGCACGCGCCCCTTCGTCGTTTTGTCCTCCACAGAGCAACCTGAATATAATGTTATGGGAAGTCTCGAAGTAACAATCGCTTTCATACCATGCAGTGTGGGCACGACGTACTCATCAACGACTTCATTAATTTGGGGGTCGTACCCCTTGGTGAAAACCATAAATATGTTTAATGCATCGGAATTTCGGTTCCGATGCTTTTTTGGATTGGTTCGGATTTTAACTGAACCAAAATAATGAAAAAAAAAAAAACTTTGACAGGGAAAATATGAAACAGTCTTCTTCCCCTCACACGGTTTCTGTCATGATGACATCAAACCTGAGTGGGAATGAAGCCTGTACGTTTTCCCTTGCACACATCGACAGATCCAAACTTTCAAATAGCAAGCGCGTAACTATGACGTCATGTATAATTTGACGTCATATTATCGATCATCTTGATTAGTGATAGCTTGACATTACTGGCAAGCCAAATGGCCACGTTTTTTGGAGTGATGATTTTTGATATTTACTATGAAAAAAAAATTTTCAAACTATTTTGTATTTTTTTCTTTCTTTTATAGGTTGAAGAAGAAAAAAAATCAAATTTTTCAAGATAAAAATCATTTTTATTGTACTGCTCAGTTTCACAAAAACGTCGAGAACAAAGTTTACAAAAATTCACACAAATACACACAAATACACAGACATCATCAGAACTCATCGAGCTGATTCGATAGGTACCTATAAAGGTATATCTAAGACCCATAATTAATGATCTCCCAAATCGACCGATAACTATACCTTTCTGTAAGAAAGGCAAAAAACGTTTTCTGAATTTCAATTCCAAATCATCATTTCCATTACTAGCCAGGAACTGAAATTTGTATGAAATAGATTCTCAACCAACCACGAATCTATAATTTAAATTCTAATGTTTTGGGTTTCAAATGAATAAAATGAAAATACTGATGAATTTAATTCTAATTTTTCAATTCTGGATTGCCATTTAGAGCTTTAAAATGATTGGATTCAGCAAAAGAAATATTTTTTTAATGGAATTTTAACGAATTGGCTTAAAGAACTTCGAATGAAAATCATAAAACACTCAGGAATGTTTCTATTTTTTTTATTCAATTTGGAAAATAATTATTTAAATATTGAAAACGTTTATGAGTTTAGAAAATTATGTATCCAATTTTGAATGAAATGCAAAATCAAACTTCAGCGATGACAGACAGGACGATGTAAATGCAAATAAAGTTTGAATAATATGGAATCAGAACCTCTATGATGAGTAAAATCTCATTTAAAATTTTATGTTGAATTTCTATCCCTAAGCAAAAAATTTTGAAAAAAATGAGGCCGAATTCTGAACTGGGTATTAGTTTTCGAAGTTATAGTATTATCTCTGAATTAAATATAAACTTATTCAATGAACAAAATATGATTAACAATTTTAAAGTTTAAGTGTATAGTAGAATACCTCGTTTGTATTTATGGACTCTGGGAGGGGAGGGAGGGGGAGTTAAACCTGAGGTTCGTTTTTTAAGATTCTATGATAAACTTTTTAAATTTCGCACTAATTCATTTTTTAAATTTGTGTAAAATTTTTGGCAATACTGAGGAATTCTACAATGACATTGAACATTAAGTACCTATTCAATTCGATAATGAATTTTCTCAAAGATTGTGTGTTATTTAGACTTCTCAGGAAAGAAGTATCAGAGGTATTTTTTTTTTCAAATTTTCCTCGGTAAGCAAAAAAAAAAAGATTTGATCATTTAGTATCTCGCCATTTTATTTTGGTGATAGCTACGTAACTTGAGCTTGGATATGCAAAATTTAGCAGCATTGTTTAGGTTCTAAAAAGGACTATCTTGCCCATTTTTTTTAATTTTTAAATTTACGCATGTCTGATATACATACGTTAAAAAAAGACATTATAAAAATAATTTTGCACAAATTATGATGAGCGACAAAACTTATGAAAACCCAATTTCAACCAAATTCCAGCGTTTGAATCATATACCATGTCTGCTCGTGGTAAGGTCCCCCCTTTAAGTTCAATCTAATGATGGTTTTACTTCATTATTGTCAGGTTTTGCCAGCAGAAATTTCATTAAAAATGCTTTAAAGTGGTTCAAAAATAATCAAGTTTTGTTAATTTCAAAACAGCTGTATCCACTGAATTGCCCTCAGTATCTTTTAAAAGAAGTAGCAGAAATTGAAGGAGGAGGATGCAGCCATCAAAAATACAGATTAAACAAAGTATAAGTTTAAAAAACTGATCAAAATCATGATTGAATAAATGTGGTACCATGAATAAAGTTATAAAAAAATGCTTACAGAAAACGATAAATAATTATTTTCAAATTTTTTCATGAATAATCAAGATTACATAGGAAGTATTTCGATCAAACGAATGGTTTTGGAGATACATGCATTCGTAACTTTCCCATTTCTAAAAGAACTAAGCTTAGGACTTAGGATTAATGAGCATATAAGTTTAAAACTGATTTGAGATCAACGTTTCAAAAGTGTATCCTGGGAGCCAGATTTCCTAAAAAATATATGAAAAATATTGTAACTTGTTGCTGTTTCCAAAAAGTTCTACGCAAACAACAAACCAACTATTTTGAGGTTTCCACCGATTTGGAAGCTTCCGGCTTAAATTATTTCTGTCTTATCGGATCATCAATCAAAGGCACAACCAGCCGCCCCATTCATTCGATAAACGCTCGATTCCTCCATTCAACGCCTAACGACTTACCTAAATGGTAAGCAGGAGAGTGGGGTAGGCCTATTTAGCCGAAGCGCAATTCCACATCAAATAACTTCAAACAGACTGACGCCCCGTCGCCGTGGGTTTTGCACCATTTGCATAGCCCTCCCAATCACACACCCTTCAATGGCCCATTCAAGTTCGGTACCCGTCACACATTGTCCGTCCATTTTGTCCGAAGTTCAACCAACCAGCATATTCAGATGGACCATCGCGACACCGGGAGCTTTGTCCCAAAATGCCAATTGCATTGAACTGGCTCGATTCCAGGCGATACACGAACCAGCACTTTTCGGTGGTTTCGAGAGAAGGCAGCGGCCACTCACTTATGATGAAAATCAATCGATACATACTCAATAATGGAATAATAATGTTAACATTGATTTTCGTTCAGGAAATTTGATTGACAACCAAACTGATTCGAACTGAAAATGAGCAACGGCTTTCATGTGGATGTATGTATGTGTGTGTGTATGCTGCATTCTAGCTTTCCCATGTACGTATATGAACGTAAGTGTGTTTGTATCTTGCACGTGCCATCTTCCAATCGATCTGCGCTGCTCCATTTTCGACCCGAAATAACATTCTGTGTTTGTGTTGATGTGCGTGGGTGTATGTTATTTTAATCAGATAAAGTGTTTGTACATGATGTTATCCTCTCGTGTTGTGTCTGTGTCAGATAATGTGCCTGAATGTGTCGTTGTGTATATCTATGTATGTGTATGGGGACAGTGTGTGATCGATTTTGGAGGGATGTTCGGCCCCAAATCGGATCCGACTTAAAAGGGTTAATGTACTAGCAAAACACATTTATGGTGCTGGTAATTGGTTTTGATCGATAAGCATTGAATGGCCGGCCATGAAAAGGACAAGCTTCGCTTCGCACTCAAGTTTGGGGGCGGCCATCTATCCACCAATGCCTGGGAAAGTGTCTTCCATTCGGACAATCGACAAATGGGGGTGTGCTCTTTTGGAATACGATTAAAGCAATCATGATAGTACAATCGCTATTGAGCGAAAGAAAAATTGCTTGAACAGCTTGGGCATCTAGAAGCACATGCAGTTGAACATTTGGAAACAAGGATTAAGGAATAGAATAGGACAATACTTTGCGTAATTTAACGAAGCAAATTGATCAAAAATAACTTTTATTCTTTTAATTAAATATATAATTAGACAAGCACCCGCATATAACATCGGAGGAAAACCTAAAGTTTATAACAAAAATCTGCTTATAAGCATAGATCTAAGTATTCATTCACATGAAAAGAGAATTTCCGTGAATTACAAGTCACTCAAACGCAACCAATGGACCACATAATGTGGAATACCTTGGGCCACCTAAATTTAGGTGTTTTTTTGCGCATTCATAACTTAAAAATGCTTTCCTATCTGTTAAGTGTTCTTATGCCAAGCCAAATAAAGAGTTATGCAAAATATTTTGTTAATTTTATTCAATGCGATAGAGACGAACATGAACCTTTTATAAATCAACTTGCCAAAAACATTTGTGATCCAGGTTTTTGAAGTTATTTGATCATACACAACTCTCTTTTAGATTTCCTCACCTGGAATGGCTTTAAAACAACAAAATGATTTAGGAAATATCAGTTTTGATTCAACTCATAACAATGTTTCTATGGTAGTTTAAGACTTCTCCACGTGTTGGTCGGAGAGTTTCCATGCAAATAAAACATTTATTTTGGCAGAATTGAAGAGCTTCGGAAGTAAGTAAAGGCATATTTTTGATTTTGGATAAAAAACAAAGATTAAAAAATAAATTTTGTATCAGTTTCAGTATCAGTATCAGTTGTTTTTAAAACATATAAAAAATGACGAAAAATTAAAATGAACTTTTTTTGTATCGCAATTCGCAACTCAAGCTGCTTCCCAAAGGTGTTTAAATTTTAATCAAAAATGATTTACTAACGATGCAAAATTTTAATATTTTTTTGGAAAATGATTTATTGTGGAGAATTTTTAAAAACATGATTTAGTTTTTTTTTATAAATTTGTTCTTAATTTTAAGTAGTTTCAATTTTTAATAGTTTACAGCTGAGTCAGTCAGATTTTTGCAAATCAAAACGAATGATTTGTAATTTTGTCCAAACATTTAGTCTATTTTTTGTATCCTTCTTAAGTGAGAAACCGTAAATTTATTGTAATTAAGTATTAGACTGAGTAGATTCGGAGTCATTTTGAAATTTCTCAAACCATGGGGTCTAAAATTTTTTTTTCTTCAAAACTTATCCATGATATTTCACAGAATTTTTCAGTAACGTTTACATGAGTTAATTTGCATTTTTAGTATGGGATAATTGAATATTTTGTACTGCAAAATCAAGATCTTTTCGGTTTCTTCTGTGGAACCGAAACTGTTTATTTATAAATTTATGCCTATTTATAAATTCTTTAAAGAAAATTTGGCGCCAAACCACTTTATCCAAGACGGTAACTTCGTATCAAAAAAGATGTTAGCTGTTTCATAGAGGTATGACTCTTGGCATTGAGCAACAATAAATTCAATTGACATCACTGCTGATGGGTCGCAAAGTATTGCATGAAAAGTAGTCATACAATACATCACAAGGCACCCAGCAGTGATGTCAATTGAATTTATTGGCATTGGATCCAAATTGGCATTGAAATAAATAAACAAGGTCTTAAATTTACTTCAGAACAAAACGAAAAGAAAATGATCGCGAATTTTTTTTTTAATGAACACAATGTTATCAGAAAAGGGGTAATAGAGGCACGTTATCATACAAACGGAAAAATTGCGCCTAGCCTTTTTTCACCGCTTTCAATATATACCTGAGAAACCTGAAAACCATGAGAAGGATTAGAAAATAAGTTCAATATAAAGGGCATAAAGCCAGTCAACGTAGGGATTTTGAAGCATTGAAGCTTATAACCACATTGGGTGAAAAATGACAGAACGTTATTTCAGTTTAAATTCTTAGAATTAGATACACTTATTACACGATAGGTGAGAGTACATAAAAGTTTTCTGGCAAACGAAAAACAGGTATATATGAGCTGAAATGAACATATATAATTGATTCTGATAGTGTACTGTTAACCGCGGTAACTTTGATGAAGCTGAATTTTTTTCCACAAAATCATCAATTACTAAGTCTGAAGTTAAAATATCTCATTTTTTTTTTAAGTTTAAATGCCTATAAGTTAAGTTTAAATTGGGAAAAACTTGGTTTGTTTTTGAAAATTTCAAAAGTTAGTAAAAATGTTATTTCAAAATCACGAAATTTTTTTTTTCGAAGGCTTGCAGACAAACACTCTTCCTGATGAAATCAAAGCGTTTAGAAGCAAACAGTTTGATTTATGTGAGAGTTCAACTTTTTTCCTTAGTAAATGTATAGTGTTTGTGTAGTTTTTGCAAATTTTTGATATTTAAAAATAGGGACATTTTCCAAGAGAAAGCCAGTGTTGGACAAAAGGATAGAAAACCTATCAAATAGTAAAGTTTGAAGGAAAAAATATAAGGAAAATAGTGCGAATGCCTAAGGAATTGAATGAAGGCAAAATTTCATTTGTTTTGTAATTAATTTTTTTTTAGTTATGTTACAAAATTTAGCCCCTTAATTTATGCAGCATCATTCTCCATTTTTCGATTTTATTTATTGTTCAGCCTTAACACAATGGACCGCGATGTTGTTTTTTTTTGGACTGCGATAAAATTTAAACCAAGAAACACCGAAATTCAGCATTCTATATATCAGAATTCACTGGACCAAAAGATACAAATTTATTTTCTTTGAGCCACCAAAAGTGTTGTGTTCAATTTGATAGAGTTTCAGGATAATTTTTCTATCATTTGAGTTATGTCTCTAAGAAAAGTCTCATTCAAATAAATTTTCACTTGAATATTTTGCTAGTAAATTTTCTTCGCAAATCTTCAAAAAAAAGTTGCTCGAATTTTTTTTCCAAGAAATCGATCTAAAAAAGACGTCGTATTATTATTTTTCAACTTTCATATTTGAACCTGAACGTACAAGAAAATATGAAGAGAAATCTAACGTTTAAACTGCTGCTGGTTCTCATGACCTAAGTTTATTTAATTTCACTTAATAGAGTTTTGATAAAACATGTTTTAACCAATTTAATTTTGAATCTTTAAGGCCGGAACAAATATAAAAATCTTCTTTTGACACCCCTCTCCCTTCGAATTTTCCGAAAATCCAGCAGGGGAAAATGAAAAAAAGGATTGGGTATTTAACTGGAAAATTTTATAAATTCTTTAAAACTTCAAATAGTTTGAAGGATAAAAGTCAACCTGTGAGAATTTTATCACCTTTTGAATTTGTGATATTTCCAAATTTTTGATCTAAAATAACTCGAATTTTCAATTTTGAGCAATTTTGATTGTATGAAAGTTTCAAAAAGTTCTGTATTTTTCTTTTTGAAAAATGTAAATGTTTCATTGAATTTAGAAATATTCCTTTCCAGTAATGTGATATCACTGACTGTTTGAAACGTTTCTTATGCAACTTTGTTGAATATCGATAGCTTCTTTTTCAATCATATAAATCCCAATGTTTAGGACTCAAATTCTATTATTTGGATTGCGAAACAAGCCATCCATATATTTTTGTTCAATTTTGCGCAAAGATTTTTGAAATGAACGGTTTTCATTCATCAAATAAATATCAACAAACAAACAAAGTGAAAGCTTTTATTTTTCTTTTTTTATGTTGGATTAAAGTTATTTTTGGATTCGCAAAAATTTGATGCGAGCGATAGAAGCGCGTGAACTTATTTAACTAATGCGTATTTAGTTATGATATATTGAAACGAAGGTGAAGAGCTTTAAAGGAATATGTCAACATTTTGATCTGAATTCTTTCAATGAGAGATAAATTTAAATTTCTTCAAAAATAAAATCGAATTCAGTTCCTTGATTGAATTTATCAATTTTTTAAATGAATTTCATGTTCGAGTTATGATAAAAGATGCTTAAATTCCAAGCTGCATATATTTTTCTTAATATTACTTTTAAGCCTACACAGAAAAGGGGTTTCATAAAAAGGAGAACCATGCAGAGAAAGGTAGTTATGATTTCTTTTCACATTAGTTAAAAGTTCCCCATAAAAAAAATGTTGATTAACCGTTTTATGCATGACTTTTTTAAATAAGAGTAGCAGTTATTGAATCAGTTAAATAATAACACTTCAACTAGTACAACACAACTGAACAGTTTGAAGTCGTTAATTTGAGTATTATAAAAGTTGCGATCCATCGAAGTTCAAAAATAATTTTTGGTATTCTTAATTAATTTCGATATAATTTTGCAAATTTTTTCAAAACCTTGCCAATTGCGTGCCGGAAAGTGTTTGTGACTGATTGAGATCTAAAAATTTGTGAGAATTTTCAAATCTTAAGAAATAACAATAGTTTTCCAAAAACTACTTATTTAAAAAAAAAATAAACTGATGATATTTTCAAAGTTTTCGCATACTTTGATTAATATTTCACACCTCCATGTGCTTATTCCTTTAAATTTTTTAATTTTTTTTTGTGAATACATCCCTGAATAATATCCACGCGTTTCCGAGATAAGGAGTGTATTCGAAAAAAAAGTTACACTTTATTGTGAATAACTTTTTATTGCATACATGTAAATTGATGAATTTTTCTGCGAAGATAACCGCTGATGTAATGTTTACATGCGCAAATTTTTATGATGTTCTGTTAAGTGATCCACCTTTTTCAAATCAAGACTAATTTTGATTACGTTTGCTGTTTTCTGAAGCTCGATTTTTAAAATAACTCAAAATTTTGAATTTGATAGCAGTTATAACAAATTTGCTCCTTCTCACAAAAACATCATATTTGACTTTTCACTCCACCATCATTTTTGCGTATTCCCACGATTTCAGATCCAACTTAAGCAGAATATAAACTTTGTGGGTCTTATTGAAGTGCTTTGCAGAGAAAACGGTCGCATTTGGAGGCAGTCTTCTCTGTATTTTTTGCCATGCATAGTGTCAATCGTTATGAATGACTGAGTAATTTGCAGTTTTCTCAGATCGATTGCCTCCTCGAGTACGGGACAGTATATTTTTAATTTTTTTTTCTCCTTGTTTATTTCCGGGAAATATAGGCGAGACTTGTAAAAAAAAAGTTTCTGGATCAAAACCTTCGAGGTGACCGGTGATGTGTTAGTTTTGCTGTCCGTCACGAATTTTTTCAAATTATCCTCCCACAAGCCATTAAAATGTTTTGCAAATGATTTGACAACTGTATTTTGATTATTTTACTATTGGGCAGCTTTTCCACCTTTTCCACCTTGTATAATTTAAGTAAGGCCTATTCATTAAACAGCTAGACGAACCAGTCAGAAAAATTTGGCTTTATTATCATATATTTTATTTATATTTTCAGATTGAACTTGAAAAAACCTATCACAATCCTCTCACTTCATAGAAACTATAATCTTCACGTTTATTCAAACTTTAGCTCGCTATTGGGTCCTTTAGAACTTCATTAACGATTTACCATGTGAACTTTGGGTGTCCCCCAGGGACTTTTATGGATTTTTCTCTATACTGCCAAAAAAAAAAATTGTCCATGAACTTCAGTATAGGACGCTATCTCAAAAACCACTTCAGAGATTTTCACAAAATTTTGTACACATATACATTGCATTACTAGATAGCTTCACTGAAAATTTCATCAATTTCCAAACATGCATTCAAAAGTTATTCACAAAACAAAGTGTTGCATTTTTTTTCGAACACACAATTCATTTGGATTTTGGTTAGTGTTATTTTAAATTAACACTATGCATTAAAGGGGTAAAAAAATTTTTTTTTTTCGCGAAATGCGCTCGTAAGAACCATTGATAACGTTTTAAATGATCAAAAGAAAATGCTAAGATAAGGCAATGCTATCTATTAAAAAATTATCTAAAGAAAACCTACAACCATCCCAAAACAAATAAACTGAGTAAGCCGTTAAACATTTTCAATTTTTCAACGGATTGAAGAAGAATGGGGTTTTATCAGTCAACATACCTGAGGTAACCAAACATTTATACGAAGAACATGTGACATATTTTACTTTAATGTATTGATGTGAGAGCATTAGCAGAACAACTGAACCAGAAACCAATTTTTTTCCATATGCATTTAGACTATTCTTTGAAATTGTTTTGAGATTATGTGGAATCCTCTTTTAGAAAGGCTATTAGACTAAAAACTAAAAACTCAAAGGTTTTAAATCCATTTGGTGCTACGATTTTAATGAAAGTACACAACAAAAATAATCAAAATATAAATAAGCAATGTAATGTACAAGCGTTTAATTCAGGTTGCCAGATGGCCAGTTTTATAAAAAATTGTCCGGATACCTTTTACAAAATTTTGAATAACAGTTCGATCCAGCCCGCTTACCCGGATTTCGTTGGAAAATGCCAGGATTAGTTCATTTTAATAGCCAATTAAACAAAAAAAACCAATTGTGTTTTGATTTTTTTTATTCATGCGATTGAAGATGAATCGTTTTGATCAAGTTTCATAAAAATAATCATGAATTGTTTTTTGGTTGCCAACAATACGATTAAAAGTCCTCTGAAGGGGTTTGATAAAAAAATCCTTTTATCCAAGTTTTTTTTTATTTTTTTTCTCGGATATTTCCTGGATTTTTGGTCAACAATTTTAAAATCAAATGCCTGAGTTTCGCAAGGCTCGGGCTCAGTTTTTTCCGGCCCAGATATTGGCTGAAATAATTTTGGCAACCTTACGTTAGATGCATAAGAATGTTAATCACCTGTTGTTTTTTTTTTTTTAAATATCAGAAGCAGAAATAATTGCTAGGTTTTAAATCACATTTGAATCATTTGAAAAATAATTTTCGCTCAAACCGATTTCAGCGGACCGACGGAATGAAATCAACAATCGAAAAGCGCCAGGGATAAGTAGATTAAATTCAGTCGCTACTTTGCACAAATCGCACCCAGGCTTCGTTTGGCGTGTGCTCCAATCCTATCCAAATCCAACAAACTCAACCAACACCAGACCTGGAAAGGTAATTCAACCGGGATCTCGTCGTGGATGAATCCGATCCGGTGATGGTTCGGTGCCATTGTCGATGTTTCTGATTTATTACCGCAGCACAGGTACTTTGGCCTGTTCCTGTTTCGAGGCTCCACGCCCACTTCCGGGACGCCCTCGTCCCCTTTTCCTTCGACGAAGCACCTAGCTGGAGGTAATCATCGATTGGCGGCCAGCTACTGGAAAACGATTTAAAATTTTGCCACCGCGTGGAGTGGAGTTTGATCAAACGGCTGGAGGAGCGCTCTTAATTTATTGCCGTGCGTCATTCATTAAATAACGATTAAGCTGTCGAATGAAATTTCAGCGTTGATGTGCGGGATTTTAGGTGGGAAAGGGAAGACGAAATCTATCGCTAAATTTGGATTGGGAAAAAGGGGGCGGGGAGTGCAGATAAAGTGGAGCAAACTAACAATGATGTGTGTTTTTCCTGTCAGTTGAAGCGTGATAATTCGAGTGTAGGGTTTAATGTGGCTGTCAATCTGTGCCAGGATTTTTTTAAAGTTTCGATAATTAAGTTAACCTTAAATCTTTGTCAGAATTGATAATTAGAGTCATGCGGCATGTATTGCAACGCAATTTTAGTAGGAAGATTTGATAAAAAATGTTATATGAACGAAATATTTCCATTAAAAGGCATCCTTAAATATTTTTTATGCATGAGAAAGTGTGATAAATTCAGCTAAATTTTCAGCTTTAACGTTTACCACATTCAATTCAATTTTATGAAGGCCTTGCTAGTGAATCTAAATTAAAAAAAAAATAAATGTGTGCATTTAGCTCGCCTGGTTTCGAAAATCGTTAATTATCACTACCCCACTACCTGTGTACCCAAACGCGCCATTAAATATGTATTACGTGTAGGTTAGACTGCCTTAAATTTGTATGGGAAATTCAAAACCTGTGAAATGTTATGCGCTGCAGGCTGAAATTGATCCTAGTCCTAGTACAAGATCTCATGCCAAATTTGGGCCAGATCGGATCACGGGAAGGGGTCGCTCAACGAGCCTGAAGTTTGTATGGGATTTCGAGACATTTTGTTCGGGAGAAAAATGAAAAACCAGTTTTCATCAATAACTTTGGTTCCCGTCGGCCGATTTCTTTCAAAAACGGTTTTTCTTAAAGCCTAAATTATGAAAAATATTTCATCCAAAGACTGCATTTCAATTAGAGTTAAGATAAGAAAGATATAAGGCTTCAAAAATGAGCTAATTTTTTTAAGGATTCATCACTGTTAATGAGTCGAGGCGGTCGAACATATTGACGCCTCATTAACAGTGCTGAATACCACCGTTAAAAAAGTTAACCCATTTTTGAAGCCTAAGAACTTTTTTATCTCAACTCTTATCGAAATGCAGTCTTCGGATGAAATATTTTTCATAATTTAGGTTTTAAGAAAACCCGTTTTTGAAAGAAATCGGCAGACGGGAACCAAAGTTATTGATGAAAAACTGGTTTTTCATGTTTCTCCCGATCAAAATGTCTCGAAATCCCATACAAACTTAAGGCTCGTTGAGCGACCCCTTCCCGTGATCCGATCTTGCTTAAATTTGGCATGAGATCTTGTACTAGGCCAAGGATCAATTTTAGCCTGCAGCGCATAACTTTTTCAAAAGTCGGGTCATTTGGGGCACTCTAGTGTAGGTATATTGATTGAAGTGCCCTAGAAAGTGTTTGGCAGGTAGAAAAACTTGTAGTTTACTTAACAGATTGAAAAGTGTATTGCTTCACGCAGTGTTGCCAGATATAATTAAATTCTTGTGAAATGTCAATCAAATCTTTATGAATTACAGTAATTTCAAATAATTCCGTTTATATTGAAACTATGTTTTTCAATTTAACATAAAAATTTCTCTAGAAGTATTGTGATGAAAATTTCACATAAATTTTAACTAATATATTTCAACAAACACGGCTTGACATTTTCATTTAATATCGCTCAAGTAATATAAATCATTATGAAATTAGGATTTTTTTTTCGATGAATGTAAGGACCCATGTTCATAATTAGAACATATGACAGGTGGTTTTTTCGATTTTGGATGCCGTAATTCCTTACAAGAAAAGTTAAAAAATTGCAAAAAAAACTCTTTAAAAATTTTGTTTACGTTTTTCGTCAAATTTAGGTGATATGAAAAAAAAAAATTAGAACGTCTACAAATGTTTTGGAACGCATAAAAGTGTAAATTGAACAAACTGGCATTTTCAGGAATGTTGAAAAATGTTTGGTTAGTTAAGTACTGATGGTGGCGCATCTTGCCCGCTCTGCGCATTTTGTACCTTAATAGTTCCCCTACTTTAGTTATAAGCCCAAAAAAAACTTGAAAGGATTTCTTTTCTCATCTCATGAATTAGGCACTTATTCGCATATTTACGATATTCAATGTTTAAATTTGATAGTTTAAGAAAAAAACTGTTTTTGTATGGTTCATATTTAGTTTACTTTATTTTTTTTTAATTCGGAAAAAATTCATCAATGAAATGAAGAAATAACTTGTTTGAAGAAGAAAATGGTTAGTATCTCAAATTTACAGAAAAAAAACTAAATTTCAAATTTTTTCTTTTTGTTTTCACAATGTAAGACTCTGTTTGATCAATAATTTGATTTTTTTTATCTTACTCATGTTTGTTGGAGCCATGAGAACAAAATTTCTTTAATTTGTTGAACGAAATTTTTCGAAAAATGTTGCTTTTTTCTTCAATTTATTATTTTACACTCTGGAACTTGTACTTTTCTGACCCTCAGTGCTTCGATAAGTTTAAAAAGCTAAATGAGCTCTATGCCATCTTGAATCTAAAAAACATTTGATCTGAGACAACGAATGGTTCATCATGTACAATGTTGTTAGATTACCTGGTTTTATTCGGGTTTGCCCGGATATTTAATAAAAATGTTCGGAACAATCTGACCCGACCCGGTTTCCCGGATTTCATTAAATCATGCACGGATTTTGTTCGGATTTATTCAATGTATTTGACAAATCAAACAACAACACAAAACAAATTGTGTTGTAACATTTTTTTATTTATGCTTCCAAACGAAATATTTAGAACAAGTTTTATGAAAATAACTCTGCACAGTTTTTTGGAAGCCAAAAATACGTTTTAAAAGCGGTAGATCAGTTTTGATGAGGACATTTGTTTTTATTTTTATTTTCTTGATTCCAGGTTTTGACAAAATTTGCCCGAATATTGCTCAGGTATTTTCAGTCGTCATTTTTTAAATCTAATGCCAGGATTTGTCAGATTTTTTATATGAAATTGCTCTGATTTGTCCGGGCCGGATACATACTGAAAAAAATCTGGCAACCTTAATCATAAACATTCCAATTTTTTTTTTCACGAACCCGGGCCGAGCAACTTCGGATAATTTTTTTTAAGCCTGGCAAAAACAAGAAATCTTGATTTCATATTTTTCAATCCCAAAACCGGGCAACATCCGGGATAATCTCGTCAAAAACTTGTCATTCGGGCCGTGCCCAAGGTTGCCAAAAAAATTCTGTGTTTTTGCCAAAAAAAAATTCTTGAATTCTGTTATTTGGACCTTAAATTCTGTGACGGGTTTCTGTGACGCTATTTTTATGAAGTTAATTGCGAAATCATTTGAAACATCATCAAATTGGAATTTTTTTTAGTGTTAGTAGAAAAAAAAATCATGCACATTACTTTGTTTTAAAATTTTCATGAGTAAGGAACAAAAAGTCAAAATTGACTTAAAAATTAACAATTTTTGAAATCTGAAAAAAATCAGAAAATCTGTGAAATTTTACAAAAATTCTATGATTTGTGACACTAAATCTGTTACAAATTTTTTTCTCCTCTCTTTCTGTGATTTCGGCGACCTCGGCCGGGCCTGACTTACCTTGGAGTTTTCACTAAATATCCGGCCAAACCCGGATAAACCGAGAAATCTGGAATGCTCAGTCACTCATGACACTTCACTTTGAAGTGAACAAGTAACTCTATATTGTGTATTTTCAGGTAATTCAACTTTTTTTTTTAAACATCTGTCATGTCTGTCTAACAATTACGTATTAAATTAAATGTATGATTTACCGATACCCCATGAAAAAAAAATCAGAATTTAAATTTCATTAGGTAATAAACTCAAATAATGCTCAATTCGTCGTTAAAACCTTCTAGGCAATAGGGTGTTTAAACAAGTGTGGGCAGATTGATTACAGACGTCAATTAATCCCAAATTTGTCTTAACCCATAAGTGGCCATGACAACATTTAACGTTTTCGATTTGCGATCGCTTAATTTGACCTACTAGCCGTGCTAACTTTTTGGTTATCTATGCCAAATATGTACTGGATATGAAAAAAAAAAGTTAAAATGAACTTATCATGTAATATACTCTTATAAATACTTGCTTAATAAATGTAACTTAAGAAAATATGTCTTAAAATTTTTAAATCACAGCTTTTAATAACACACTAACACACATTGCTAAACACAAGCTTTTAGTAACAAAATAAAGTACATTCAATCATCGATGGTAAAATCTTTTAACGATCCCCTGAGTAATTTTGATAGTATAAGTTCTTTTGATTTGAGCATAAAATAAGTTTTTTCATGACAGTCTTCAATTTCTAAAATGAATGCATCCAACTCTTTAGCAAACTCTAAGATTTAAACCATCACCCCATTCCACGGCCCTGTAAATACTCATCGGTACTTTCTTTCGGGAAGACCTGCATGAATGTGTCACTTTTTCGACCCTAGGTTTACATGCTCATAGAATATTCTAATTGATTTAAACCTCGAAAATTTTTTAAATTTACGGGCCAATATGTAAAATTCTTTGACGCATAAAAAAATATTGAGCAATTCAAAGGAATCCTACCGTCTTAAACCAAGACTTTCTTTGCAAAGTCAAATTGCTCCATTTTTTCAACATCGTTTTTATGTTGTTCCAATCTTGTTTGTGCCATATTTGAGGTTTGGTTCTTGGTTCAAACCAACGATATAATGAGAGAATACTTTAAAAAATTACACTTGATCAATGACTGTCCTTATCCATAATTTTGATGAAGTTTAAACGAAGTTGAAAAGAGTTTATCAGATATGCGCCTCATTTATTTTAAATCGAACCATCCGATCTCAGTCACTTTCCGAAGCAGCAGAAAGGAAATGGTTATTCGTAAGATGGAAAAAAATCCTTTGTAGGCTTAAAAGTTGAAATGTGAACTACAAAACTTTCAAGAAAAAAAGTTGTCCCCACAAAATAAAACCTCGAAAATGTTGTATTTACAGTGCAATTTATCTCAAACGGATTGAACCAATTTCTTCAAATGGTACCTGAATGGTTTCGAATTTCTCTCATATCTAACTAAGTTACTTTGTTCCTGGAAGCATCAGCCTTGAAACCATCCAAAGAGTTTTATCTTTTCTCGTCCGCTCCAATTTGTGATCATCTTGAAACTTTAAAAAAGAACCCATCGATTTCCCACCGGAAATCACGTAAAAGAAGATTCCCAGATTGAGGAGACAGAGCTCCACTAGGGCACTTTCATTCTTTCCCTCTTTCTGTCTCTGGTCGCAAAAGGAGTGAGATCCGGTAAAAGGAAGCCACAATTAGGTTCAGTGGTTCATCCAGCCAATTCAAAAGCATTTAAAGTGTTCCTTTCGAGGAAACTGAGGGAAAAGGAGGGGCGGAAAACTCTCATGGGAGCCTGGGCATAATTTAGCAGCTCTTCTTCAAAGTGCCCGGTCAGAGTCGTGTTGGTTCCGATTTCGGTTCGGGACTGGGAAAGGTTAACGAGCTAATTGACATGTTGGCCGGCGTTTCCTGTACCTATCTCCAGATTGCATTTGGTTTTGCGGTTCTGTGCGAAATCCATTGGTTGGGTTCTGTCTGGCTGGGATGGTGCTGTTTCTACCTGTGCGAGAAACATGTGTGTGAAAATCCTAGCGCTCACAGAGTGTCACTTCTAGAATAAGGGACCTCGAAAAGCCGGATATTCATAAACTCACATTACAGACCCCCTTCCTTTTTTAGGAACATTCGATTTTGGCACATGTGCCAGTGTTTTTGGAACGACATTTCCTAATGTTTTTCGCTAGAACAGAACCAATTTAGATATAATTTAGACAACCCCCATAAAAACGTTTTTACGATCTCAAATGTTGATAAAATACAACAAAAAAAATATTAAATAAAAAAACTAAATAATGACAACAATTTCATAAAATTAAAAAACAAATACAAACAAAAGACTAAAAATGATAAAAAATAAATAAAAATGTTGAAAAATACAAAAAATGGCAAACATGACAAAAAACAAACTAAAAATGATGCAAAATTTACAAAAAAAAATATTTTAATGACCATCACAACTGTTGACACAACTGAACTTGTAGAAAAAGGAGAAAAATGTTCAAAAAAACCGTTCGATTTTGGCAACATTCGATTTTAACAAAACACAAAATGTTCAGGCGTGTTGCCAAAATCGATCGGGGTCTGTATTATGTGTAAATTCCGTATGTGAAAATCGTTTGACGATGGAATGCAGCTTGTAAAAGTAAAGCAATGAAAATTAAATAAATTACGGAAAAATTGAGTTATATTGAAGTTTTCTGAAATGCTAATAACAATCCATTTTAAAAAATTTTCACATTGAGGCACATTAAAAATCAAATACGCAGTGTCCGGCACAAAAACGCTATTCCGCTAATCGCTAGTTAGTCCGCTAACTTTCGGTTAGTGAATTAAATTTCTCGCTACTTTTTTCTTCAGATAGCGGAAAAGAAAGTTCCGCTAATTTTTAGTTCCGCTAACTGAAGAACGCTACTTCTTTGAAGTGTTAATTTGGTCAGAGACTTATAGATCATATATTCGGCATCATTCAAATTTAAAATTTTGATCGTTTTTTTTACTTTCGTTAAAGATTGATTTAAGAAGCTATTCGATCTCGATTTTTACTGGAATCATAGGAATATACGTCTTTTTGAATTGTCTTCACTTGATTTTAGGTCTGAAGAATAAGCCTTCTTTAAATTTAAAAGAGATGAAAAAAAGTTGTAAAATTTGAAATTTCCAGAACAAAATAAGTCAATAAATCAATTTTTGCATTAACTGAGGCAAAACAAAAACTTGATAAACGGGTAAATATTTTGAAAAATTTAATTCAAAAGTTTTTCCTTTTACTTTCCACCAAGCACGTCAACCAAAATTAAAAGTGGACTGACGCAAATGACATGGTCAGAAATATTACAAAATAAGTTCGAAAACTGCCCCTATTGATATCCTTTAACAACTTTTCAAGTCAATATTATTATTAAAGATGATCGCTAAATTTGTGTTTTGCTAATCTTTTTCAAAACTTTCTAGTATCGATTAGCGATTAGCGCTTTAATATAGATCGATAACTTTTACGCAACATTTAGCGGTTCGGATCTAATTAGCGCCGCTAACTTTTCAGTTAGCGATGCCCAACACTGCAAATATGAGATTTCGCACTACGAGATACAATTACTATAACTATCTCATAAATACCAAAACCATCCAATTTGTGGTTTTCCAGTTAGTTAGCACATTAATCAGATAAATCTCTTTTAATAAATCGTCAAAAATCAATCAATATTATGAATTACAAAGTATATGGTTTCTGAGAAAGTTCACAACATCAATTTTAACAAAAAAAATACATAATACAAATCAACTTACATTTATAGAGTGTTTTCTGTGGTATGATGTTGGAGATGAGCTGACCTAAAAGAAAAAAAGGAAAAATATCGTTTTAAAATGAAATCATGAATGAGTTCATCGATTTATTTTTATGTGAAAATAAAAATTTTATCAAAAAAAAAACAATAATTCAAAATGGTGTCAAAATAACGCTAGAAATCTTAAAATTACAAAAGGTTTATAAAGAAAATTTCTGAATATTTTTTTTTTGTGAAAGAGGCAAACTATTTATTGTTGAATTATTTTTTCAAATCAAGTACATATTTTCAAAGTTTAAACTCAAATCGGCATTTTTTATAAACCGATGAGAAATAAAACTACCGCGAAATAATATTTTCCTTTTTTGTATTTTTAATTACAAAAGCAAAAAAGATTTTTTTTTTAAATTAAGATTTTTCTTTGAAGAACAGGATAATTTGGGTGTTTCAGTGATATGCACGAATTCAATGAGTGAGAAGAGAGGGGGAAGTGATTAGGGGTTTAAACCCTCCCCCATGGAGATTTTTCCCACGTGATATTTTCAGATCAAGAAATGAATTTACCGTTGTAATGGTTAGTGGTGTTTAAAAATAAGTGTTAATAAACATGTCAAGAATTGACTCGACTCCGGCAGAACGTTATTCTAAATCACTCAAGGCCTAAGACATTCAATTTTCTAACATCTCATTCATAAATTCTCATTTTTAATTCAATAAACCTTTTGTATTGAAACTCATATCTTAACACAAAAATATCCTACATCGCCTTTAGAATGGGTTTTATTGAGAAATGTTCAGAATTTGAAGCCAACCAATATAACAAATTTAATATTTTCGCTAATAATGTTCTGCTTGCATTTTTTTTTCAAGAAACCAATTCTTAATTTTTACTTGAACAGCTTCAATTCTTCAGTTCAGCCGTTCGGAGGTAAGGGGCAGTAACTGAGACTATGTGCCCTGTAAATAAAATTAGACTTTTTTTTGTTGCCAAAACTTGAAACTATTAGATTCAAGAAATTAATTATCAAATTTTCCTAGGATCGCAAATTATTTTGACTTCTGCGAATCAGGTCAGAACAGTTTCTATTTGTTTACTTTTCCTCATTCTGCAAAATATAAGAACTTAGAGATTTTTTAAAGAAGAAGCAATTCAATCAGAACAATCGATATTTTTAAAAGCAATAATCAAATCATTTGGCAGATTTCAACAAAAAGGTGAAAGTAAATAAAATCTTTTTTAAAACTCTCTTCAATAATATGATATTCAAAAAAAAAAAAAAAGAATTTAACTATTCAAGATCAACAGTCATTTTCATTGCAAATTCAGAGTCAGATTTTTGCATAACTGTATATTTATTAGTTCATCAGTTTTGGATGCCAAAATCTACTATGACAAAAAAAAACTAATCTTTTGATTTTAATTTTTTTGCGTATTTTCAAATTAATTTACCGAATCAAATTAAATGCTTTTTTTATTTTTCAAATAATTTGGTGCATTTTATTGATAAACTATTTGAATTTTTTGAAATGTTGTCAAAAAGTGTGTCAATGTTTTTTAATTTTGAATTTTTGTTTTCTGAAAACATAATCTTCTTTGAAGTTTTATTTGAGAAACACTGTTTTACCTTTTCTCATTGCCAGGATCTAATATTTCTATTAACTGCAAAAAAATATTAAGAGCTTTTAATTTCAAACAATATAATATGCCCTCGAAAGTTTATAAACATTTCACCTTTCATCTTTTTTGAATCGATCACGTTTTTGAGGTTAATCAATCAAAGTTCCAAACATAATTCTGAGTAGCAATTTTAAATCTTATCTTCAAGTGCTCTTTCAATTTTCATATTTCAAAATAGAATTCAATTTTCCTTTTTCTATCAGTTCCGTATTGATTATTTCTCATCCTGAACTTTGCCGCAATAAGTTTTCAATAATTAATAATGAATTATTAATAACTCAATGATTAAGCTTGTATCATCAATGAATAAAGTTATTAATGTAAAATTTAAAAAAAAAACTTTTAAAGGAAGAATTTTTCTATAAAATATGATTTTATCTTTGGCTTTCATCACTGGAACTCTTGAAAAAAAAAAATTATTTTTTTTTTTAAATCGAATTCAATCTTCAACTCTGTGTTTTGAATTTTTTTTTTTCAAAATAGATATTTTTTTCAACAACTAACATTTCAAAACATGTTTAAATATTTTTTTTTAATTTCAAGATATATCACAATGAAATTTTTCCAGAAAACCTTCAATTAAAAATAAAGAAAGGAAATGTAAATTACGTAAAATGAAAATAAACATGTGTTATCATTTTGTTAAACCAGCTGGATTGCTGATCTGATCTGTAGTTCATTTAAGGATTTGGATTTTATTGCTTTTGAAATATGGTGTTATATTTTTGTATTCAATTTCTGTAAACTGGTTCTTATGTCCGAAGCTTTTAATTAAACCAAATTACTAGTTCATAAAGAGTGACATAACGTAGAATATTTTTTAATGACTTTGCGTATGTATCAAGCATTTTTGGTGTTGTTATTATTTTAAGCTAAATTTTGATTTCTTGAACCACCCACATGGACGGGTTCTTTGCACGGGCTTGAGTGTTATTAATAGCCTGGAAAAATATAGAATCAAATCTGAATGGAAAGATAATATTCAAGTCATTTGGAAATATGTAATGGATAACGACAAAGCTGACCAGAAAGCAAGAGATACTGCAGTTACCCGAAGAATTTGAGGCAGTGATCAAAACTCGTTTACTGCATAAAGGGCAAGTTGAATGGCATGGCACTTTTAACAATAAACAACGAAAAATTAGAAATTCTGTAATTTCGTTTAAATCTGTATTCCAAGGGAAATGAAGAAAAAAAATACAATAACTCACATTTTTTAGATTTTTAAATATAGCGAATAAATCCAACTTTTTCCAACTAAAACAACATAATCAGGCCGGATCGAACTTTTCCAAAAATTTTATGTCAAGTAATTGGCAAATCCGGATTGAACCTGGCAATCTGGCAAGCTTGAAATAACATGAATTCTTTGCAAAGTTAAGCTTATCTGGCGCTTGAAAGAATTCAAATTATTTCTAGGATATCTTTAATTTATAAACTTTTTCCGCTTGGCCTTCATGGACAATTGTTTTGCGTGTAAATCTTAAATATACGTCATATGTGATAAAATTTTTGCATTACAAGAAAATAACGTGATTTTCCCTGTTTGACCCATCATTTTTGTTTAACCCTTTAATTCATGACTTTTTTAAAATCAGGATAGCAATAATTGATTCAGTGACAAATTATCATTTAAATTCGAACAACCCATCTGAATAGATTTGGAGTCGTTATTAAGAGTTTTATAAAAGTAATGGCCATTCAAAGTTGAAAAATAATTTTTGAAATTGTAGATTTTTTTCAATACTATTTTAAAAATTTCTTCCAAACATTGTTCATTAGGTGCAAAAATCTGTTTGTGTTTGATTAAGATAAAAACTTTTGTTGAAATGTTCAAATCCGAAAAAAAAGTAACGATTTTCCAAAAACTACTTTTTTCAATGAAATAAATACATAAGATTTTTGCAATTTTTAGCAACTTTCTTCGATATCTCCACATAGATTAGGATATCGGAAGAAAACTACCATAGAATAATTTCTTTTAATCTGTAGATTATTTTTTGTGTTCAATCCTTCTTAAATAATTCAATTAGGATTAAAATATTCCATTCGGCATTGAAAATTAAATTCAAGATGACGTTTTTTCAGAATTCTTATACAAAATTCAAAGTTAAAAATGATTAGTAATCTGTACAATTAAGAATAGAATTCATCGCTTAAAAATTAAATTCTTGAACATATCAAATTCATAATTGAATTAATGTTGATTTCCATTCAGGATTCAGATTTTATTCATTTATTTTGAGTTCGGATTTTCTATTTAAAATAACAAACAAAGATTCTGTATTAAAAAAATCCAAAATTTAGTTTTAATTTTTGGTCTTAGAATAAAATTTATTCAAACTATAATAAACAACAACAAAAAAATTTGATTTTGAGATTTGAAAAATCTTCTTAAATCAACTTATTTTCTTTTAAAAGTGGAACTTCAAACTTTCACATTCCCATTTTCAATAGGTATAATTGCTTTATTAGAATTAGATTTTTGTATCGTTTATAAGTGTCACAAATTGTCGGTAATCAGCTTGGTTTTATCGAATTTTGGAAATCTAAATAAAAATTGATTGGTTTTAATGTAAGTTTCAAGATCTTTTTTTACTGCTGCTTCCATCTTGTGTTTTTAACAGAGAACTTTTCAATACTTGTATTTGAACATAATTTTCTTTTTACATTAATTTGACAAAAAAAGCGAGTACCACCTTCGGTTCAACAAGCAAGTGAACTATCTACGCGTTTAATTTTTTTTTTTCAGAACGTGTACCTGCCGGGTAAATTTGGCAATTTTTACACAAAAAAACAGGCAAAATCGATGCCATGATTTTTTTTTTGTTTCGATTATAGTCGTTTTAACATCTTTATGTCATTCGCGAATTAAATCGACGATGCAGTTGACGGACAGTCATTGAAAAACTTATCCGGTATAACTGTGATCGATTTTTACCATTGGGCTCGAACTCACGGACATCGGCTCAATCCAGGGAATATGTTTCTCATAAAAATTCAAAAGAAATGGAAAAATGGATGTAATTACATGTAAGTTAAATTAACTTTTTTTCGAGGCACATCGCCAGCGTAACTTTCTGATTTCAATTAAAAAATGTTTGGAAGTTTATTTCCGTATAAAACCGAACATAGTCCAGGCTTTTTTTCACGATATCCGGCCTTTTTTTTCTTTGAAAATTCGGTTAAGCCAGAGGTCAAACTGGGAAGACTGGAATGTTTCGACTTTAAAGCAGGCATTTCTCAACAACACTTTGTTTTCTTCTTACTCTTGAAACACAGTTTGAAGAAAAAACATACCGAAGAAATTGCATAAACATATTTCAACACATAAGATTTGGAAAACTGAGTGATGAATAAGATTATTTTAAAGCTTCCATTCCTAGATGGTTCGGTTAGAAATTTCATAACAGAATTGAAAACAAAAACATATTGTTAGAAGAAAAGAAAAAGGTTGAACTCACTAATTTTCTCTTTATCGTCATTTTTGGACACTTTGAAAATTAACTTCATAAAAACTTGAAATTTAAGTCATCGAGTTTGGCATTAAAGTTTAATTAATGTCACTAACTTCACATAAATAAATTTATCTTTCCCAGCTTCAATGAGTCATAATATAATCATTATTCTCAGGAAAAAGCAATGCATCGTCTAAAGTGGCAGCAGCTTTATCGAGAACCAATTTGTTTAGTCGTCTCCCGACTTATTTTTACAACCGAATTCCCGAGAGGAAGACCCTTTCCAATTCCCGATCGGGCACAAATAAAGCAATCAAAAGTGCCAAACAGCTCCCAACATTCACCCAAAACAAACCGAGAAAGACCGTTAATTTGATCTGCCACAGTAAAACTGAGCAGCGTCTTTAATCGACTGAGATAAAATCTTGGGAACATAAAAACAAATGCACAACTGCTGCGGCGCGCCAAAAACAATCAGCACCAAACTCACCAGGAGAAGGTAGAATTCCGAAAAAGATTGAAGACAAAACTGGGAAAGGAACAACAGTAATTGTGAAGTGATAGTCGAGAAACAACGCATGCATATAATCGCCATCAATTTCATAATTAGAACGGAAAAAGGTAGAAAAAAATGTTAATGTCTTCTGGTTGAAAAAGTTCTTTCTCTTTGGCTCTTTAAACCGGTTTGTGAAGGTAGGTATGAATTTTTTCTGCAGAAATAAGACCTTGATCGCAATCATTAAGGCCGCCAGTTACTCCGTCAGTCGCCTTTCACCTGTTTGGAAACACGAAAATTCTTCTCAATTTTCTTCAATTTTCGGAGCTTGTGGTGCGGTAATTCAAGCGAGTTTACCGTTGTCAGCTCTGTAGATTCACAACGCCTAGCCTTCTCGGCCTGTGTCTTATCCCTTCTTTCCATTCATTTGGGATGATGGAATTTGGGAATGATTCTGGAGCAAAGTCAGGCGACTGTAGTGAGTCGTTTACGATCGACGCGATCTGATTCACCCAGAGTTTCTGAAGCATGACGGTAAACAGCTGCTCGCTTGGTGAAAACATGACGACGCCATGCTAGCACCTTAAGAAGGCAGCCCGTCAAAGTTTTGCTGTTCGGGGTTTTGCCTTCGTCAATTGTTTGCAGGTTAAGCGAGTTGATGTTTTGGATAAGTGTTTACATTTCTGAACTAATAAATGGCATTGTAGGCAGCTATTTTTTAAACCTTCTTGGCTTATAAAAACTGCTTAAACCAATTAAGAAATTTTATGAACCAAAATAACAAGAATAGGGACCATAAAACGGGTGATATTGATAACTGTTTTAAATATTTTTCTTTTCTTTTTTCTGCAAAGGAGAATGTGGCATGTTTCTTATTTTTAAAACGAGTACTGGACTCCTATGAATGTAATACATGGTTGCAGAAATTTATTAGACTACTTTAAATTTGATTTGAAAATCGATCCAGTCTCTGTTTAGATTTTGATGCTTAGGGGTAACATTGGTCAGTCTCTATATTAACGGTTTTAACAAGTCTTTTTGATCATAAAAGGTACAAAACACCTTCTTAATATTTACAAATGCTAGTTTTCTAAATTTTACTTTGCTTTTTAACGTTTTCTCTTGGAAACATTTGAAATAGAAAAAAGAACATTCATGATGCATATATTTAGGGGCAAAAATTCAATTAATTGCTATATAGTTTGAGCAACAAAATGCAAATGCAAATTTTACCTTCACACATTCCTTTGGGCCCTCCCACTTTTTCCATTTTCATTTTTTTTATTGAAAGTTAATCATTTGATAAGGTCCCTGTCATTTTTTCCTATACGGGCTTGGAAAATGTCCTTACATTTTAAATTTCAAATATGTATAACTTATTGACTTTAAAATTTGCCCTATAACCATACATGGCAGGGCCGGATTAAGCCATCGGGGGGCCCGGGGCAATTTTTCTGGGGGGCCCTCTGATTCAATTTAAAAAAAAATTCTATCCCAGAGAATACAAAACATTTTAAACGTGTAGAAGAACTGAAGATGAGTTCAGTATACTGTCTTCAAAGAACCATGTTGTCTGCGTAGAAGATGAATTGTGGTATCTTCAAATAAAAATTGTTAATTAATCAGTTTAGGATTTTATCAAAAATGAAAGCTCTGATTTGAGCTGCAAAATGCCAAAATAAATTCTCAATTTATTTTAAAGCTCTGATTTAGAATAATGATCAGATAATTATTTTAAATATTTTTCATTTCATCATTGATCGTCTAGTTTGTGCTCCATCGAGAAATATTCAACTAATGAAATTTGGGAATTATCATGAAAATTTTAAACAAAGAATACAAACTTCAAAAAAATAAACAAAAAAATTAAATTCTAATTGAATAGAGAAACAGATGAAAGAGTTTCAAAATTCCAGACTTAAATCAGGTTATATCCAGAACCACAATACAGTGTCTCAAATCTAAATCATAATTTCAAATCAAGTTTTGAGAAACAAAATATGAATTCAATAAAAAAAAAGAGAATCAAACTTACAATCAAAGCCAAAGTAAAAATTGCACCTAATGTGAATTCCAATTTAATATCTATGAACGAGAAAAAACGTTTTCATAAGAAGTTTATGAATATGATACTCATCAAATAAAAAAAAACTTATCAAATTGTTATTCTAAATATGAAAAAAATTTCATTCGATGCCTTCAAAGTCAAAGGGGTGTTAGTGCAAAAATGATCAATGAAAAATATTCAGAATAGAGATTAAATGTTTAAAACACAGAATCAGTTATCATAGAAAAAGTCAAATAAGGAATCCAAATGAGTTTAGTACCTTTAACAAAAATCCTGAATTCTCAAAATTAAGAAAAACCATGAAACTGAACTTTATTAACTAGAGAAATAACACAAGACTTGAAAATCTCAATGAATTGAATCTGGATAAAGATAAGATTAAAAACATAAAAATATTCATGTTAAGAGAATCACTCAATGATTTTTATGATAATTTGAGAATGATCATTTGGAAAATTAAATGCTGTATTCAGGATATTTAATTCAGTAGATGATGAAAGTATGGTTAACTCAGTTGAAAATGTTTCAAAACGAATTTCAAGTGTTAGACAGAAATTTGGGATGTAAATTCAATAAAGAAACTCGAGCTGTCGACTGGTCCAATTTAAGCAACTACAGTTTTTTTTAAGTTTTAATTTCAATATAGAGAGAGGAAGAGTTTAGATATTATAAACCAACGGAAATTTCAATAATAATGCTCGAAAAGTGAAATGTTATAAAAAAACCCGATATTAACCCGGATACTGCTCGGGTAAAATTCTGAAATGTTTATCATAAAACTTTCCTAAAAGACTCTTGACACTGTGAGCCAGTTTTGGCGAATTTAGCTACTTTTTTAGTGCAGTAACCATTACTTTGAAAGTTAAAATAATAATAAACATTATTATTGTGCAAGACGTTTGTATGTAATGAAACTGAGGAGATGTTTTTTTATTTTTCCTGTAGATAAAAAAAAAGAAATTTTGAGGTGTTCTGCCTCATATTCTTCCTATTTTTTTTTCGAAATCGGTTGACATCATTTTTGGGTCGAAAATTTTGAAATTCAATCCCAAGATTCTGATATTCTCAACCCACAAAATGCGGGAGAAATCTTTCACTGCTTACTCTAGGGGGGCCCCTTAACTTATGTAAGAGAAATTTTTTTCTAGATATTATTTAACGGGGATCCCTTTAGTTGTTTTATTTCAAATTTTTAATTTCGATCTTCTAGTTTCGCTTTCTCTTCATAAATTTGTAGAATTTGAAGTAGTATGATTAAAGTAATGTAAAAACTTTTTTCCCTCGGGGGCCCCCCCTGAGCCGGGGGGCCCGGGGCAATTGCCCCTTTTGCCCCGCCCTTAATCCGGCCTTGATACATGGGATCATACATCCATCGATAGGAATGAAATCGCCCTTTTACCCTGAAACCAACCTCATATTTAAACCGCTTCAATATATGATCATGTTGATCGTTTTTGATAAAAAACGATATTAGAACGTAGGTACTTTTTAAAATACTCTCACAAAGTTGTCAGATCAAAACGTCAAATTTTAGAAAGTTACAGTTAATTTTATGAGGCAGTCTCATTTTCCCCCACTTATTCTGAAACAGCTTTATTAGAGCGTTGCTCTGCGCAATTTCATTTCTTTTTGAACGTAACAGTATCTCTCTTGTTTTTCATCCGGATTATTACAAAGTTTACAGTTCAGATACCTCGTTATGTGAATCAAATATGTTTCTAAGACAATATTCAGATATCACTTTTCAGTTTTCTGTGATTTTAAGTCTGAAAAAAAAACTGGTAAAACATGCTTCGGAAAAAAGACCACATCAACTACGGAATGTTAAAAAAAAAACACCTAGTATCCAAAAAGCGGAAGTTAGAAGCTATACGGTGCATATTTAAACAGTTTAGTTTTTGAATTTTTCCAAGATCATGAACACTTAAAAATTAAAGAAAAGAGCTGTAAAAATCGAATTTTTCAATCAATGAACCGTCAAATTTGTTTAAGTAACATTAGATGAATGCCTGGTAAACGGTGGATAATGTGCAACTCGAGACCCCATAGTGGTCATATCACCTCTTATTCACAACTCCTATCTCTACCTCCCCGCGGTGGCGGCTGGGGTGCGAGTAACCTAAGCGGAGATCGGGTACCCAACCCCGGCTTTGGTCGCATGCAGACTGAGAAGGTTGCCGCACGCGTCTGTTCCCCAGGTCAGGGGCGGCGTGCAACAACAACCGAGCGTCTGTTCTCCAGGTCAGGGGCGGCTCAAACAGCGTCTGTCTTGCAGCAAGCGGCTGAACTTATGAAATGCGGCTCCCGCCAGCTAAGTCCAAGATGGCAGCCCCATCACGGGATAGGGACTTTAGGCTAACAACCTACTGCTCCCGATAAACTTGTTACGGAATCCGAAAGAAATGACCGATCTGGAACTTTGGCGACGACTTTTAGCATGAAAACACGGACACGAATTGGAACTTGGAATGTTTTAACCCTTGCTCAACAAGGCAAGCTGGCTCAACTTGCTAGAGAAGCTAGCCGCCTCAAATGAAATTCTGGGACTGAGCGAAGTCCGTTGGCCTAACACTGGAGAACTTAAGACACAGTCCGGGCAAGTACTGCTTTACTCTGGCATACGAGGAGAACACGCTACTCGGGAACGAGGAGTTGGTTTCCTGTTAAGCCCGCAGGAATACGCGGCCCTCATTAGATGGGAACCGATAAACGAAAGAATAATCGTAGCCAGATTTAGAACACGGGTTAGAAACCTTACAATGGTCCAGTGTTCTGCGCCAACTGACGTTGCAGATTTGCAGGAGAAAGAGCAGTTCTACAGTCAACTGAACAGCGTGGTAGAGAGAATTCCGAAGGGTGACATTCAAATCCATTTGGGCGACTTCAACGCAAAGATTGGCTCCGACAATCAAGACCTTGAGCGCATCATGGGGCGCCATGGCCTAGGACAGATGAGCGAAAACGGAGAGCTGTTTGTAGAATTTTGTGGCAACAACAACATGGTGATCGGTGGATCGCTCTTCCCCCATCGACCAGCACATAAGGTCACTTGGGTATTCCGAGATGGCTGAACAGAAAATCAAATTGACCACATCTGCATCAGTCGAAAATGGAGAAGGAGCCTTCTTGATGTCCGCAACAAACGAAGCGCAGACATTGCATCTGACCATCACCTCGTCCTTGGCGAGATACGACTGAGAGTTGCGCGTGTCCAACGGCGTGAGGAGAAAGTCGGGTGTCGATACGACGTCCGCCGGTTGGAGAATCCAGAGGTGAAAAGGGCATACGTTGAACTGCTAGAATCCTGACCGAGCTGAACGCCATCAGCATTTTCTCTAGATACTGGAACTTTAGAAGCAAATATTTTCATCTAGAGCCAAATGATGTTTATTTATCAGAATCGACCGTTTATAATCCGAAGAATCCATTGTAATCAATAGTATTCGTGTTTTCGATCTAGAATATGAATTGTGAGAGATTCAATTTCTGTTGTTTCTAAATTTGATCATGGCTCGGTCTGGTCGGAACCCGGCCATTTACGGTGTATGACTTTTTTGATATTGTACTAAATTTAATTTGTTTTAATACAATATCATACATATTACATTATTTACATGGATATTTCATTTTATTATATTATATTTTATTTTATTATATTATGTATCTTTTGTATTATATTTTATTATATTATGTATCTTTTGTATTATATTCATATCTAGGGTAGGGGAATCTGGGTATCCTCGTTTTACAAAAAGAGCGGGTTACCGTGTATGCTAGTACCGCATTGAATACTAGACGTTCCTCAATTTATGTCAAGGGAATTTGGCATGGTTGAGAAAAAGAAAGTATTTGATTACTATTTGTAAAATAATGACGCACTCTTTTTTCGGAAGCCTTGGCGGCGGGATTATAGTTTGCATGCTATCTTGGTTAGTCAACAACATGGTTATAGCTTCTCGAGACTTTTCCTCTTTTAACCCTGGATACCGTAAGTGCCTCTGCTTACGATTCCATTCCCTTACAAGTCTCATTGAGTGGTTATGACTGTGTTGCGTGGTAGCTAAGATGGACGTGTGGGTTATTTTTTTTGCCACAACCGCGGCGCTGCCGTAAACCCAAGGTGGATTCAATACATACATACCATATACGTTGAACTGCTAGAATCCCGAGCCTCGGAGTTGCCGACAGACGGAACAGTCGAAGAACAGTGGTGTGGAATCAAGAATGCCTTTATCACGACGAGCCATGGTACTCTCGGTAAAGTTTGTGGAAGACGAAGTGAATGGATGTCGGATGAAACCTGGAGGATGATCGATGATCGGAGAAAGGCGAAAGTCGGAATTGAGCAGGCATGTACCGGGTCAGCCAAAGCAGCCGCCCGCTTACGATATGCGGAGCTGGAAAAGGCAGTTAAACGAGCTTGTAGACGAGAGAAGAGAGCCTGGACAAACTCCCTAGCCGAAGAGGGGGAAAGAGCCGCCGCCAATGGAGATATCCGATTACTTTATGACATTTCTCACCGCCTCAGTGGTGCAAGGACTAATGCAAGAATGCCGCTGAAAGACCGAGCAGGTCAGTTATTGACCGATCGAACAGATCAGCTCAAACGATGGACTGAGCACTTCGAACAACTCTTCCGAGTCACGAATAGCGATGGCCAACAGAATCCGCAGCTCGAAGCGCCAACAGTAAGTCGCATAAATGGCGTCAACTCGGAAGCGCCCTCGCTGGCTGAAATAGAAGCGGCAATCAAAACCATGAAATCCAACAAAGCACCTGGGATCGATTGCATCCCTGCTGAAATGCTGAAAGCCGACCCTGCCCTGTCAGCACAAATGTTGCACCGTCTTTTCGCTGACATCTGGGATAGTGCAACATTCCCGGTCGACTGGATGCAGGGTATCCTCGTAAAGGTCCCGAAGAAAGGAGACCTGACAAAGTGCGGTAACTGGCGAGGCATAACGTTGATCTGTACAACCCTCAAAGTACTCTGCAAAGTGATCCTGAATAGGATCCAGGAGAAAATCGACGCTACACTCCGACGGCAACAAGCTGGATTCCAATCCGGACGATCATGTGTGGACCACATCACAACGCTACGAATCATACTGGAACAAATCAACGAATTCCAGGACTCTCTTCTGCTGGTGTTCGTTGATTTCGAAAAAGCATTCGACCGACTCAACCATGAAAACATCTGGGCGGCTCTATGGCGACGAGGGGTCCCAGAGAAACTAGTCCATCTCATCGAAGCACAGTACGAGGCATTTTCGTGCAAGATCTTGCACGATGGTGTCTTGTCCGAACCAATCCCGGTAACTGCTGGAGTGAGACAAGGATGTATTTTGTCGCCGCTGCTTTTTCTTATCGTAATGGATGAGATTCTGACTGGATCGATCGACTGTGCACCGAACCGAGGATTGCCGTGGAATCCTTCAAATTGGAGCATCTGAACGACCTTGATTTGGCTGACGATATTGTTTTGCTTGCTTATGCTTATGCTTATGATACATACACAGCCAGATCTTGTCAGCATCCCGGTGAGTAATAAAAGTACATTTACTACTCATCTTAACTAGGCCGGGCCCACTGTGCAGTATTGGACGCAGAGACATCTGGAACAAAGGGAGGAAGAAACGTGGACAACAGTACCATACGTTTCCATGGCTGACGATATTGTTTTGCTCGCCCAAACTCAACCGGATATGCAGAGCAAACTCGACGACCTCAGTTCCAAGGCAGCAGGTCTCAAAGTCAATGTCGGAAAGACCAAGTCGATGGATATCAACACAGGAAATCCCTCCAGTTTCATGGTAGCTGGGCAACAAGTTGAGAAAGTGGAGTGCTTCCAGTATCTTGGTAGCCAGATAACGCCTGATGGTGGTACCAGGAAAGACATCGAAACCCGGATCAGAAAGGCCCGATTTGCGTTTGCGAGTCTCCGAAACATCTGGCGTTCACGCCAGATCTCTCTACGAACAAAAATCCGAATCTTCAACTCAAACGTCAAATCCGTATTGCTGTACGGGTGCGAAACTTGGTGCAGATATGCGGTGACGACGCGAAAACTGCAAGTATTTGTAAACCGCTGCCTGCGGAATATCATCCGCGCTTGGTGGCCTGGCAACTGGATCTCGAATGAGGAACTACATCGCCGGTGTCATCAAAGGGCGCTAGAAATCGAGATTCGGGAACGTAAGTGGAGATGGATTGGGCACACGCTGCGAAAAGATGAAAACGAGATTTGCAGAGAGGCGCTAGATTGGAATCCAGAAGGTCATCGAAGAAGAGGCAGGCCCAGAAACTCGTGGCGGCGAAGCCTAGCCGCTGAAATCCGAACTGTCGACGAAAATCTTGACTGGGACCAGGTGAAGACGCTGGCTCCGGATCGTCAACAGTGGAGGTCTTTTACCACGGCCCTATGCACCGAAGGATCGGCGCGGGATCATTAAGTAAGTTGAGTTAACCTATTTTACAATTTTTTTGTCAGTCCTGATTTGGTAATGAAACAAAGCCACTTTTTTTCTTCCTGTTCATTGTTGGAAAGGGCAACTTCCAGGGATCTATCAATTCCGCATTCAATATAAATTGATGTTTCAAGCATTAAATAATTGATTATTCTGTTATAAAGCTGTAGTGCTTAATTTTGGTCATGGGACTCATATGTGAATATTTTTCACATGGGCACACCAGAGGTTATATTTATTTTTCGAAACTATGGGCTTTAGGTTAATTGGACTACATGTGAGATATTTTTCTACTTTTAAATATGTCTTCTTATCATAATGAATCTTCGAAAAAAATTTTACATTATTCAAATCAATGAAACTTTGTAGAATTTGTAGAATATTTTTTGAAACAACATGTTTTGAGGACATTTTTTCAAAAACTTACTCCAAAACATTGTAAATCTTTTTTCAAAGCAAGTTTTGAGGCCAGTATGAGGCTAAGTATGAGAGAGTTGTGACAGTTGTAGACTACACAACTTAATTGAAAGTGTCAAGTCACCATTTGTAAGTTCAACGGCTCTTGTGGGGCGATTTCGTTTTAAAATAGCTTGTTTTCAAAGTTCAATATCTCTGAAGGTTGCAAACATATCAAACAAAAATATATACATTTGAAAGAGCAATTCTTCTACTTTTATGGTCATATAGTTTCATTTGTAAGCATAAGAGGTTTTTCGTAGCTGCAAAGTATCGATATGAAAAAATCAAAAAAGTTAAAAAAAAATTGCGAACAGTGTGCATTAAAGCTTTCCGAAAAGTGGGACAAGATTTCCATTTGTAAAATTGCATGATGCAATCGATATCCACAGAAAATCCGAAGTTTTCAAAATAAAAGGATCTGCTTTTAGAGGATTGATAGAGTTGGGATAAAAATGTGTTTGGAATATGTGGAATGCCTGAAATCGTATATCAAATGAGAGTAAACCGTAATTGAGGTTTGAATTAAGGTGTCTGGCTTAAGAGATGTTATAGAAAAAAAACAGATGTGTGAAGTGATTAATATTAAAATATGGAAAAAAATAATTTTGGAATACATGGTCACCGAATTGTTGATAAGGACTTGTTTAAAAAATTGTGTTTTTAACTGTAAAAAAGGCTTGAGTATAGATTTCACGGGTTTCATGTCAGAAAAATATGTAATACCCGATTTTTGCCATTCAGAGCAACTTCTTTGAAAAAAAAATGAAAAACAACTATCGAAAAACGGGATTAATGAGCGCTTGCTGGATTTTCAAAGTTAGATGTTTCGAAACTTGAAACTAAAGGAAAAAAAATCAAAATGTGTGTTGATATCGTGTTCATAAATGAGAGCTTTTCTGTGAAAACGAAAAAAGTTTTAAAATATTATTATATGTTCGGTAGGCGGAAAAGTTTAAATTCTCCAAATTTTCAGTGTGTTTTTTATACTTTTTCTCAAAATTTGTTCAGAGGAGTGTACAAAGTAATCCGAAACTCTAAGTCGAATGATAATTCTAAAACGGAACTATACTCTCTCAGCTAAAAGTTTGAGATCGCCGCCACGAAAACATAAAATTTTTGTTTCAGCCATCTTATGAAACATTACATATCTCATTCGAAAGATATTGAGCAATATGACTAGTATTCAAAATGAAAAAAAAAACGTGAATTTCATTGATAAGCGCATATTTTATATAACATCAATCGCTAAATCCGAAAATGTATGTGTATAAAAATAAATATAAGTAGAGCATTAGTGTGCTTTAGTTTTTGTTGAATAAACAGTTGAAATTTTAATATTATTGATGGTTTTGGATAAAATTTAAAAATAGAAAAAATTCAATCTCGGTTCTCTTTAAATGTCAGCTTTAATAAACAGTTTCAACAGAGAGATTATACATCCAAATCGGTTGAAAATTGTAGTAGTTATGATTGTTTAACTGAAATTATAGTGCTTGTTATTTAGAGAAACAAACACCATTATTAAAGTAAAGTGTGAAATAGTTTAATTTTTAAATCATAAATATAAAAAAGTATACAATTCTGTTAATTACAAAACAAAGTTATGTTCAGATGCTTGATAGTAATTCAAATGAAACATTGATATTCATTGTTTGGATAGGTGGCCGAAACTAATTTTTTGCAACAGATCGGATGTATAACAGCTCAAAATTAGAAGAGTATTTTTATTAGAATTTAACTAAAATTATTAATAAAGGCGACTTACAATTTTAGTTCCTGACTTGCACTTTATCAAGCCACGTGTGTGCGGATGTTCGAGGATGTTTTAACCCTGGGAATACTAAATTTCATCAACTTAGTTGTTATTAATAAAATTTGATTTGAATCATCGGACTTACATTAGAATCTCTTAGATTCACACAATTAATTCCGGGTTAGCAGACAAAGTTTAGCCTGGCACGAAAGCTCAGATCGGATTCCGGAGTTAACCTGAGAAACTGATTTTACGCTAGATGTAAATAATGAACAATCTTAAATATCGATTGAGAAACTCACATTTCAACTTTGTTGTTGTACTTTTTAGTTGGTTCTCAGAATTTAACAACCAACTTGTGGTAATTTTTATGATGCTACGAGAGCGACCGAAAAACGTGGAAATTCTCCTACTAATTTTTTCTTCTCCTCCTTATTCTTTCGTATTACTTCTTTATTTATCTTCCTCCTATCTTCTGTCAGAATTTGTGTAAAGATAGCCTTAAATGCTCAATTTAGGCGACTACACTGAGAGATTTAATCATTCATAATCATTGCTATAATTTAAATACTCATTATAATATTGATTGAGATATTTGGATTGATGTACAAGAACCTCTTTTCACTCAGCAAAATTTCATTGGAGCAAAACTCGAAACTGAAAAATTCTACTGATTTTTTTTTTGGATTCAAAAGCCGGTTTTAATTTAATTACTTGTGTTATTATTGGGCGTTTCTTTTCTGAACTCAATTTATCAAGGAAATAACTAAGTACAAATTTTTTCCATTTCTTTTCAAATGGAAAAAATTTGTACTTCAATGTTCAAAAGTTTTGTTCTCGATTAAAAATAATTCAAAGTTCAAATTTAAGTTATGTTTTCCATACAGGTCTACTCGTTAATCAGTTATCGATGACTGATTGTACAAAACCTATCGTTATGTTGATTCTTCAAACTACGTTTTTCCATAAATAAAAGTTAAGAATAAAATTTCACAAAACAAAAATAAATAATGCCTTATCTTCCTAAACGAGGAACAAACAATAACATCAAAAATTTAGTTTCATTCTATTGTTTAATTTTACACGATAGTGAAAATATTTTAAAACAGTCATCAACAAATATTCAGTCAAATAACTTTAAAACAAACAAAAAACAAATTTTTAAAATTCCGAATTTAGAGCTTACTTTTTTTTGTTTTGATTCCATACAGTACGGGCCATTTATCGATTTATTTAAAGATTGGATAATAATCGATATACCCCATAAGGGAATTACAGACAGGATTTGTAATGCCCTTATGGGGTAAAATTCCATCTACAATATTTTGATAAATTTTTGACGTTTTTGTGAACTCTTCTTACACAAATGTGTTAGGGAAATAAAATTCTTATAATTTAAATATAAATCATTGCCGTATATTGCTATAACTGTAATGAATGCTATAACTGTAATGAAATTCTCTTGAAAAACTTGTTGAAATTTGAATTAAAGTACCTTGAAAAATTTCCAAAACTTTGTTAAAAAGATTCAATTTTTCGGTCAGCATTTGCTCTTGCTGAGCATTTGATCAGCTTCTCTCAAAGTCAGGTAAACCTTTAATCATCATCCACCTGTTTTGATGGAAAAGTTGAAGCACCAGCAACCGGCATCCATTAAGGTGGCACAAGTTATAGGAGCTACGTGTGTGAATTGGTTTGTTGGGTACCATTTATTACTCGCTTGGTTTCAGCTGTGAATAAGCGTGTGTTGTACGTACGCCTGGAGGTATGCAAGTCATAAAATCAAGATGGAGAAAAAAGTTGCTGCTGCGGTACGCAGCTATCAAGTGCTTCAATCATTCTTTTCGCATCTTTTTATTGCTCGATCAGATAACGCTGGACCATAAAGATGAGGCTAGCACGCAAAGGTGATGAAGCTTGCTGGAAATGAACGTTCTTTTAGGACTTTTATTATGTTTACTGGGTCAGGTTTGGTTATCTATATAAATAAGAACGATATTGGTTGGTCTTCCAGGATTTCAAAACCAGCTTCAATTAAGATATCGTTCATTCATCTCGAAAAACTAATAACTCTCAATTTGCTCGGTAGATCCTGGTTCTATTTCGAGCTATTTGTAAACTTTCAACCCAAAACCTCTTCCCTTCGCCTGATTTAAGTCCGGTACTTAATTGCGAAAAGTTGCAATATTGTCTCTCTGGTTTTCCGGGTCAAAGTGTGGTGGTTTTGCCCACTTCTGGCGCTGGAGAAGATTGTTCGAAAAATTCAATATTGGTTAGCAACTTTGGATCGCTTGCTTCCGAGGCAAAATTGAAAATCAAGGTAGGTACTACCTCGTCGTCGTCGTCGTTGGCGTTGGTCAACATCATAACAGTTTTATGCTTTGTAGTGGCTGATGGCAAAAATTTGCATTTTCGAAGTCAATTTTTCATCGTTACCTGTATGTCAATGGAAAAAAGTTATAGTTTGAGCCGAAGTTTTGGCTAGAAAATCGATTTTAAAATGACCTTGCTGCTGAGAAAAGCAATAATTTGAAAATGGAATGCATTTGTTAAGGAAGATGTTTTTTTCGGTTTCAATGCTATGTGAATAATTTTAAAATTCGCAAAGTTTATGATATCTCAAATACAATGCAAGGTTGTGCTAACGGTGGAAAAGTGAAGGGGGTCAAAGTTCAAAGTTTTCTTTATCATCATTTTCTGTAGTTTAAATAAAAAGACATTAAAAATTAACTCTTGTTGCTTCACCGATTTCCAGAAGGTAAACAGTAAATTAAAAATTGGAAACTTGCCATATAGTGTTCTGTAATCCGATATAAGATAGTTCAAGAACAAAGATTTTGGATATTTATAAAAACAAGCATTTGTCAAATTTATTTACTTATTGACTCACAATTCTGTTTATCAAATTTTAAAATTTTCACTTAAAATTATTCCAAAAAGCTTACAATTTCCATTTTCAAATATCAGGATTCCATCAAAAATAAAAAGCAGCCACAACAATTTTTATGGAACAAGATTTGTTTAAATCAGCTGTAAAAACCATCCAATTGATATTTCTGCTAGATTTGTAAAGGTTTCCGAAATGCCAGAAGAGTCTTAAGCAGAATTGTAAAAAAAAAGTTTTCAAAAATGACAAAAATGACAAAAATGACAAAATGACAAAAATGACAAAAATGACAAAAATGACAAAAATGACAAAAATGACAAAAATGACAAAAATGACAAAAATGACAAAAATGACAAAAATGACAAAAATGACAAAAATGACAAAAATGACAAAAATGACAAAAAGACAAAAATGACAAAAATGACAAAAATGACAAAAATGACAAAAATGACAAAAATGACAAAAATGACAAAAATGACAAAAATGACAAAAATGACAAAAATGACAAAAATGACAAAAATGACAAAAATGACAAAAATGACAAAAATGACAAAAATGACAAAAATGACAAAAATGACAAAAATGACAAAAATGACAAAAATGACAAAAATGACAAAAATGACAAAAATGACAAAAACGACAAAAATGACAAAAATGACAAAAATGACAAAAATGACAAAAATGACAAAAATGACAAAAATGACAAAAATGACAAAAATGACAAAAATGACAAAAATGACAAAAATGACAAAAATGACAAAAATGACAAAAATGACAAAAATGACAAAAATGACAAAAATGACAAAAATGACAAAAATGACAAAAATGACAAAAATGACAAAAATGACAAAAATGACAAAAATGACAAAAATGACAAAAATGACAAAAATGACAAAAATGACAAAAATGACAAAAATGACAAAAATGACAAAAATGACAAAAATGACAAAAATGACAAAAATGACAAAAATGACAAAAATGACAAAAATGACAAAAATGACAAAAATGACAAAAATGACAAAAATGACAAAAATGACAAAAATGACAAAAATGACAAAAATGACAAAAATGACAAAAATGACAAAAATGACAAAAATGACAAAAATGACAAAAATGACAAAAATGACAAAAATGACAAAAATGACAAAAATGACAAAAATGACAAAAATGACAAAAATGACAAAAATGACAAAAATGACAAAAATGACAAAAATGACAAAAATGACAAAAATGACAAAAATGACAAAAATGACAAAAATGACAAAAATGACAAAAATGACAAAAATGACAAAAATGACAAAAATGACAAAAATGACAAAAATGACAAAAATGACAAAAATGACAAAAATGACAAAAATGACAAAAATGACAAAAATGACAAAAATGACAAAAATGACAAAAATGACAAAAATGACAAAAATGACAAAAATGACAAAAATGACAAAAATGACAAAAATGACAAAAAATGACAAAAATGACAAAAATGACAAAAATGACAAAAATGACAAAAATGACAAAAATGACAAAAATGACAAAAATGACAAAAATGACAAAAATGACAAAAATGACAAAAATGACAAAAATGACAAAAATGACAAAAATGACAAAAATGACAAAAATGACAAAAATGACAAAAATGACAAAAATGACAAAAATGACAAAACTGACAAAAATGACAACAATGACAAAAATGCCAAAAAAGAAAATGACAAAAATGACATTAATGACACAAATGACAAAAATGACAAAAATGACAAAAATGACAAAAATGACAAAAATGACAAAAATGACAAAAATGACAAAAATGACAAAAATGACAAAAATGACAAAAATGACAAAAATGACAAAAATGACAAAAATGACAAAAATGACAAAAATGACAAAAATGACAAAAATGACAAAAATGACAAAAATGACAAAAATGACAAAAATGACAAAAATGACAAAAATGACAAAAATGACAAAAATGACAAAAATGACAAAAATGACAAAAATGACAAAAATGACAAAAATGACAAAAATGACAAAAATGACAAAAATGACAAAAATGACAAAAATGACAAAAATGACAAAAATGACAAAAATGACAAAAATGACAAAAATGACAAAAATGACAAAAATGACAAAAATGACAAAAATGACAAAAATGACAAAAATGACAAAAATGACAAAAATGACAAAAATGACAAAAATGACAAAAATGACAAAAATGACAAAAATGACAAAAATGACAAAAATGACAAAAATGACAAAAATGACAAAAATGACAAAAATGACAAAAATGACAAAAATGACAAAAATGACAAAAATGACAAAAATGACAAAAATGACAAAAATGACAAAAATGACAAAAATGACAAAAATGACAAAAATGACAAAAATGACAAAAATGACAAAAATGACAAAAATGACAAAAATGACAAAAATGACAAAAATGACAAAAATGACAAAAATGACAAAAATGACAAAAATGACAAAAATGACAAAAGTGAAAAAAAGACAAAAATGACAAAAATGACAAGAATTACGAAAATGATAAAAATTACAAAAATGACAAAAATGACAAAAATTACGAACTCTCTCATGGCTTGGTGACATCATTTTTGCTTGAAAAATGCATTCAGAATGAATAGTTAAAAGTTTATTAATTGATACCAAAAATATCTCGTTATTCGTGTAAAGTTTTTTTTTATATCAAAAGGTTTTGATTTAAAATTATCACCTTGAAAAATAGATCCTTAAATTTTCCAGTTTTTTCTAAGCCGGACTGCATACAAATTCCACAATCTGAACACAGGCAACAAATTTGAATTTTAAGAAAAACATTTGAAACCAGAACTGCGGAAATCCGGTCAAATCCGGATTATTTTATCTAATTATCTTGCAAAATTCAGGTTCACGTTTTAATTGTTATCAACCCAAAATCTGTGCAAAATCTAAGCAAATTTGGAAGTTCTTCGATTGAATTCATGAAGAAAAAATACTCGATTTTTTCTCTTCGAAACAGATTAGCCCGTTTGCCCAAAAATTGTTTTGGACCCAAAATACATAATTGTGATCATACAATTTAATTTTTTTTTTATTTTGAATGTAAAATGAAAACATTGAGGCGAAATGCGGGCAATGTGGCAACCTTAGTGAAGCTAATCTTATTGAAAATTCGATATTCGGGACTAAGGACTGTAACCCAAAATTCACGCACCAACTTCTTTTGTGAATAAGTTTTGACAGCTTTTCTTTTGATATCTATCAACAAGTGAGAATTTTTTGAAAATCTTTAATGGAATTTTAGATTTCGAGGTTTTCGCCTAAGCTCAGAGCCGAGATTGTTACTCTGATTCACTCTGATTTTGAGTTTAGAGGAGAACCTTTTTCTTGACATTTTTTTAACCTTGTTGGGGGGTTTTAACACCCCTGCTCTCTCCCTCCCCCAATCCCCCTCCCTACCGTTCCTGAGGCCATGGTCTTTATAAATGTTTATGATGATTTCACTATAGATAAGTAAAAATATCCAGAAATGAAAACTTTGTTTTTTTTTAAAAAAAACAGTGTCGGTATTTCATACAGATTTGCTCATTTATCAGTTATCATCACAGTTTTTCCTCGAAAATGAATATTATTCAATATAAAAATGCCAAATTACAAAAATCTTAGGTGATAGACAAGACGTCAAAATCTTCCAAAATCAGTTTCTCTAAGAATAAGTACCAAAAATGTTGTTCGCTTATTCCATTCGTTCAGAGTCTGTAATGTTTATCTGATATGTAATTCTGAATCAAGAGAGAGAATGTAGGCAATGTAGACAACAGGAGTAAAAAGGATCTTTTTCCACAATATTTTTTAGTTGTATAAAAATTTGAGAATCCACTGTCCTCTTAAAACGATCAGAGAAATTGAGATTAATTGTTAGATACTCTCTATCACGTGAACCCCGGTCATACCTTTATTCATACTTCGCAATCGAGATGATGAAGTTCTGAACAGCGCGAAGCGGCGTGGTTTCCACTAAAAGCCGCTAACGGAAAATGTTCGTTCGTTTAGGAGCAAACCATCAACAAAATGCTGATACGGACAGGGCAGGTTGGCCTACACACGTGTTGCTTTAACGCGCGCCAGCCAGTGCAAAGATTAGACCTCCTCGCCAAGCCAAACCACTCAATTATGTTGGTCAAGTGAGGTGATGGTGTAGCCGGAAGGTGAATCAGAGAAATTCCGCAGAATTTCTTATACGGATGATGGTTCACACTAAGAGAGTAAAGGTGATTTTGGGGGAGGCATGAAGAAAGATTGAGGTGTGAAATTATGCCCTGAACCGAGTGTTGCGAAGAGGGAAACGTACCACTTGGGACAGATTGATGAGCTTTGGGGGCCTAAATAAAGCGGAAAGTGGATAACCGTCTGTGTAGAACAGAACCGAACGCATCCAGCGATTGTCTTGATTGACCGAACAAAACGGAACGGTACGGTCGATCAATCAAAATTGTTGCTGCGAGGTTAGCACGTGCGGTTTTCCCGGCTTGGCTCTGCGAAATTTCAATTCATGTATCCAAACCTATGAACAGTACCTGCAAACTCTAAGAAAATTTAACAATAAAATGCAATTTGTTTTGAATTTAACCTATGAGATGAGTGTTAATTCAAACATTCATTATGCATTTTTTCTCATGCAGAAATGCCTCCATCAGCGTTTTTTAAAGTTTAAATAAAAAAGATGAAATTAAATGATGAAAATCATGCAAAAAAAATCGCCGTCCACCAGTAGTTTCGGTGTTGAAGCAGCATTTTCAGAATAAGATTAATATTTTTTTTAAATTGTAACATTAATCCTTTTGCTATTGTAAGTTAAGATTTAGAATATTACTTATTTTTTTTTTTTTGTTTCGATTATAGTCGTTTTACCAATCCACGTAGTATTACATGCAACTACATGGGTAGAAGGGAATCAGCTTTTAACAAGTGATGATACTGCATGTTTCATGTAAAATCCCAATGGCATCCACCTGCGTTGTTTATTGTTAGTTTACATTTTGTTACACCATTTCAATATTCCTATTGGATTGCAATGTACAAATTAAGTACAGAAACACAAATTTTACCAGGCATTCTTACTTTATTATCAGATTTTATGTTTGGAATCTTCACCTGTCCATAAGTGTTTAAAGTTCCTGCGGGAATTGGACAGCAGACTTTAAAACTGGAACTACACATTTGCTACATTTTTCCGCTGCTTTCAGCTGTTTCTGAAAAAAGATCAATCAGTGTGAAAAATAAGTAACAAATGGTTACAGCAATTCATTAATATACAGTTGTTTTACATTGGACATTACATTACATTGGATAGATTCTAGATCAGTACTTACCTTGCCGAAAACCGAATACAATTCCCACGGGATTTGGGCTGAAACAAATTCAAAACAACACAGTGTGTTGACAGCTTGGAGGACATGCAGTTTCGTGCAAATATCCTAGAACATGCATTCCCATTGAATGCATGCGAGTTTTGCATGTATTTTCGTGTAAATATCTTCGCAATTGCCAAGATGCTATACTCTTATTCATAATTTTTGTACAAATGATGAGGAAACTTGAAACTTGAAAAGTAGGAGGACATTTTTTTCTGTGTATTTCTTTCAATCTTGCATTCAAAAAACCTGAAAACCCCTCATTTTGAAGGTGTGTGTGTGTGTAGAATGTTGTTACTATTTTGATTTTGTAATTCACTCTTCAGTTGTCAAAATGCCGTCCAAGGAAGAAGCTTTTGCTCGCGAATCGCGAAAATCCAAGCTACTCGCACGCAAAGCTGGCTAAATTGTTAAAAGTTGCCAAATCAACCGTTACAAATGTAATTAAAGTGTTTGGGGAACGTTTGTCGACAGCCAGGAAGTCTGTATCGGGGGGAAATAGAAAACCGGAAACCGCTGAGACGACAAAGAGAGTTGCCGGTAGTTTCAAGCGAAACCCTAACCTCTCTCTCCGAGATGCCGCAAATAAGCTGGGTGTATCGTCTACAACCGTGCATCGAGCCAAAAAACGAGCCGGACTATCGACTTACAAGAAGGTAGTGAATCCAAATCGCGATGATAATCAAAATACGACGGCCAAAGCGCGTTCCCGGAGGCTGCACTCGACGATGCTGACGAAGTTTGACTGCGTGGTAATGGACGACGAAACCTACGTCAAAGCCGACTACAAGCAGCTTCCGGGACTGGAGTTTTATACGTTTGAAGGAACGGGAAAGGTAGCAGATATTTTCAAGCACATGAAACTGTCAAAGTTCGCGAAGAAATATCTGGTTTGACAAGCCATCTGTACCTGTGGCTTGAAAAGAAGCATCTTCATAGCTTCCGGGACTGTCAACCAAGAAATTCACGTGAAAGAGTGTTTGAATAAACGTCTGCTGCCTTTCCTGAAGAAACACGATTGTTCCGTACTGTTTTGGCCGGATTTGGCATCCTGCCATTACGGTAAAAAGGCCATGGAGTGGTACGCCGCCAACAACGTGCAGGTGGTTCCCAAGGACAAGAACCCTCCCAACATGCCAGATCTCCGCCCAATTGAGAAATACTGGGCTATTGTCAAGTGGAACCTAAAGAAGACCAAAAAACTGCTAAGAACGAGCAGCAGTTCAAGGCAAACTGGCTTTCTGCGGCGAAGAAGGTGGACAAGGTGGCTGTACAAAATCTGATGGCAGGGGTTAAGCGTAAGGCCCGGCCATTCGGATTTGGAAAAGCTGAAGCCTAACTTAATATTTTTCCTGAATTTTATACTAATTCAACTTGAGGAAGAAATTTAATTTTATTTTTTAAATAAACGATTTCACCGATTTTCACGCGTTTTCCCTTGACCAAATTTTGACCGTATCACCCTTTAATTATATCAAAAATCGTCCATTTTCTTTTAAACTTGAAAAAGGACGAAATTTGATGCACCAATATTTGATTCGAAAAATTTCAGAAATTAAATTTTGTTGCTTAAATGAAGGTGTTTTATTTATAAGGATATTATAAAGTGTATTTTGAAAAGCGAAATTTTCGATAAGTTTTGCCATAGTAAATGATTTTTTGCCAAAATATAGTTAGTTTATAAAAACACAATGAACATGTAATTAAACATATGATGTTTCAATTTTAAATTTCCATATAAAAGTTGTTCCATTTTTTACCACCCTTTCGGTATGGTGCGTTCTGTCCACTAGCTTTGGCGTTCTTCCCCACTTTTTGTTTTCTGGCTGATTTAGTTTTTTACAACAATATAATCATTATCGTGTTTTATCATATTATTTTTTATTATAAGACGTAAATAAGATCCCTGAATCATCGTAAACTTTCCCTATTAATTCCCATCATGTACAGGTCAAGAGCTTTCTATTCATGTGTAGCAAGTTAAAATCTTATCATTTTGATTTCTTATGAATGTTACGATTATATTATACTAGCTGATTTTACCCGGTCTTGCTCGGGTTCACATAAAATGTATATCGAAATGAGTCGTTTGATTTTTTGAAATTTTAGAAGATTTTTGTTCATCATTATAACAAATTGGACCATGTGAGCTTTGTAAGTTTTGTTAGTCTTCTTAAAGTTTTAATTGGGGTTATTAGCAAAGTTTATCGTTTTCATATTATTGAATAACTATTAATTTTGAGGTTTGCTAATAGAAATTTGAAAAAAAATTATTTGAATGCTTGTCCATTCTATCACGAAAAACATTTCAATCTAAGCTTGCCAGGTTGCCCGGATTTATCCGGATTTGCTAGAACATTTGAATCAAAATTTGAGGTAAGTCCGGTCTTGCCCGGTTTCCCGGATGTTGTTGCAAAAAGCCCGGATTTTTAAAACATAACATAAAATGAGAATTTATAATTATTATAATTTTTATTTTTACGTTCAAAAAGAAGTTTTAAATGGCAAGTTTTAGAAATTATCATGACCCGTGATTTTAAGCTTGATATACAATTTAAAATCTGCCTATGTGGTTTGTTGAAAAAAAATATTGCAAGTATATTTTTCGTTATTTTAACTGAATAATTCCGCGGTTTTGACCAAGTTTGCCAAGATATTGCCAGGATGTCGGTTTGAACATTTTTGAATCAAATGCTGGATTTGGCCAGGTTCTTCGATAAAATTGGCTCGATTTCTCCGGTCCCGATACGGCAATTCTGGCAACCTTATTTTACACCCACCATTTTTTAGGAAGCTTGAATTGAATTAGCATATTTTATAAAATCTTTTCAAGATCTCCCCGTAGAATGGAATACCCTTTTAAGTTAAATTTTGTGCTTAGAAATTTCTAAATAGACTTCCGCTGAAATCTCGACATGTTTTCAATGTGCTTTTGAAGTTTTCTTATAATTGGATGGTAGAATTGAACACATCGATGATTAATAATAACTTAAAATTTAAAAATTTACAAATGAAATTTAATTGCACAAAACTTAAACACTTCAGATTAAATAACTAAAAATCTCGTACGCTGGATTTGGTTTTCATTTTTTGCATAAAATGAACGTTTGTTTGCCTAAATCCTATTGTACATCGAATTCCTACACGGCAATCAAAGTGTTGAGATTGCAGCTTTGAACCTACAACCCTCAGTTTTATTCATTGTTTCCCTATGAGGAGTTCCGAAAATATGAAAATGGATGGTTCCTAAAAGCTGGAAAATTAGTTTTCAGTCTAAATAGTTATACAACTGAAGAAGTCAATTCATAGTGAATATGAATTAATGTATCCATACTTTGCACACTGCCTGTTCTAGAAAATTCTCAACCACTGCTCTTCTCAATATATTTCTAACAGGCGAGTGTTTTTTTTTTTAATCCTAAATTAAGGCTTAAGGCTCATTATTGCAATCAAATGCCTCGCACTGATACCACGTGCTTTGAACAGTAGAAGGAAAAACACCCGCCAAAATTTCTCCTTAAAGATTTTTTATGCTCAGCAAGCTTTGATTTGCTTTCTGGTACACGTGAACTTTGAATGGTCGTTTCTAATGCCTGGCCCATGGTGATGGTGAAAACAATCCCGCCAAAGGATTCGAAAATCGGTTGACAAATGGGTGCCATGACTTTTGGTTCGTGGGCATAGAGTGCCTATAAGAAGAGTGACGCCATGTGTCAAAATTGGAATAGCGATGAACTGTCAGTGTCATTCCAAACGAACAAATGACCTGTCAAATTCGGTCAAATTCAGCCTGAGAAGGCTGAATTTGACAGGTCATTTGTTCGTTTGGAATGACACTGACAGTTCATCGCTATTCCAATTTTGACACATGGTGTCACTCTTCTTATTGGCATTCTACGTGGGAATAAAAACGTAAGTTCTATGGGAGGGTCCCTTTTCTTAGGTGGGAGGGGCTCAAAACTATTACCTCGACCTTTCTCATGTCCGTTTTTATCACTGTACCAAATTTCAAGCTGATCGGTTAAGCGGTGTGGATTTGTTAAGGTGCATATACAGTTGCTTTCAAAAAAGAATGAAATCGTGTGAAGCTGCGCACCCACTTCCAACTTTGACGAGCTGCCATTTCTCTGTCGGTTGATATGTTTTCATGAAAATTTCACACAATCTAATTCAACTATTCAACTAACACTTTACGAAATTTGAAGTCTATACAATGACGGGAAAAAAAGATAGAGCTGTTTCCGTAAAAAAAGGAAATTTGGAATTGCTTCACTAAACTTGCTGTATCTTCAACCATTTTCACTGAAAAATCTTGAAATTTGGTCAAAAGATATAAAAATGTTTGATCTAATACTAAATCGATGAACATGATCAAAACATGATTTTAGGAGCATAGAAACTTGAAGTTATACGCTGTCAGAAAATGTAGAAGAGTGCGAGTTGCTAAATTTTTCCAAAAAGATATGGTGAAAATAAGAAAAAGGGATCAAGTATCCCCACTCTCCCCTACAGTTGCGTTCAAAAAAGAATGAAATCGCGTGAAGCTGCGCACCCACTTCCAACTTTGACGAGCTGCCATTTATCTCTCGGTTGATATGTTTTCATGAAAATTTCACACAATCTAGTTCAACTATTCAACTAACACTCTACGAAATTTGAAGTCTATACAATGACGGGAAACAAAGATGGAGCTGTTTAAGTAACAAAAGGAAATTTGGAATTGCTTCACTAAACTTGCTGTATCTTCGACAATTTTCATTGAAAAATCTTGAAATTTGGTCCAAAGATGTACAAAATATGTTTGATCTAATACCAGGCCAAGTTTCGTCAAAATCGATGAACATGATCAAAAATGGTTCCGGGTAGAAAATCAGGTTCATTATCGCCCAACATACGATTTCATTCTTTTTTGGACGGTTGTTTGTATGGAAAACATTCTTGGTTTTTTTCTTTAACAAAATCAAAATTTTTTACAAAGAATCTTTTAAATTGATAAAAACTTCATTCGTGCATTGTATCAGAAAAGAAAATGTTTCAACAGAGCTCAAAATAAGAAGAACAGAGTTTCAGAAATGACCTGCTAATTATTCCGATAAACAAATATACACACTTAAAGCGAGTATTCTGTTCGCTCTTGTGTTTCAATACCAGCACTATTGGAACAATTTTTGTTAATAAACAAAGCAGGAATGAAGTTTCTATCCATTTACAACCTTCTTCGTAATAAATTTTGATTTTATTAAAGAAAAAACCAAGAATACATGGATTACAATGTTTTCGATACATATGTACATATGTCCAAAAAAGAATGAAATCGTATGTTGGGCGATAATGAACCTGATTTTCTACCCGGAACCATTTTTGATCATGTTCATCGATTTTGACGAAACTTGGCCTAAAATATAACAAAATATAACATATTTTGTACATCTTTGGACCAAATTTCAAGATTTTTCAATGAAAATTGTCGAAGATACAGCAAGTTTAGTGAAGCAATTCCAAATTTCCTTTTTTTACTTAAACAGCTCCATCTTTGTTTCCCGTCATTGTATAGACTTCAAATTTCGTAGAGTGTTAGTTGAATAGTTGAACTAGATTGTGTGAAATTTTCATGAAAACATATCAACCGAGAGATAAATGGCAGCTCGTCAAAGTTGGAAGTGGGTGCGCAGCTTCACGCGATTTCATTCTTTTTTGAACGCAACTGTAGGGGAGAGTGGGGATACTTGATCCCTTTTTCTTATTTTCACCATATCTTTTCGGAAAAATTTAGCAACTCGCACTCTTCTGCATTTTCTGACAGCGTGTAACTTCAAGTTTCTATGCTCCTAAAATTAGAACGATACTTGAACCCGTAGATGAACTAGAAGCATTTTCGTGGGAGTAAAAAAATTGCGATATTTTTGAAGTTAGGGGAGACTTGATCCTTTATTCAGGAAGCCCTAATCCATGGAAAAAATCAAACAAAACCCCAAGATAGAATATTAATTGACTATTTGGGTCATGTTTGTTCTCATTTCACAATCTATAATTGTCAGAAAAAAAATTCTATAGCTTATTCTCAACCCTTATGACATTGCATACTTACGGGCACAATTTTTTATAAACAAGAGAAAATCAGTTATTTTAGCCCTTTTCTTCAGATAATTGATGGATGAATATTAGCTATTGGATACATATTAGTAATCTCGTAATCAGCAATGACCACGATCCAATGAGAAGAAGAATATACCGGGATCAATTGTACCCAAAATCAACATTTTAGAAAACATTATCAGAAAAAAGTTGGAAGTTTTCCATCGCTTTGAAAATATTGAATTTTGAAGTACATTTGACACTCAAAAGATCGATGTATTGGAATAAATATTTTTGTTATAATATTTCCATGTTAGGAACACTTTAAAATGATGAAAAAAGATCTTCATGCCACAATTTGTGAAATTTTTCAAACAAAGTTCAATATCCCAAAAACTTATTTTTATAAAATTTTTGAGCTTCAACCATTGCTGTTTTGTTCCATTTGGCACATTTTTCTAGAACATTTGATCTTTGTACGACATTCCAGTTTAAAGATATAGCTAAGGAATCAAGTATCCCCAGGGATCAAGTATCCTCATTCTCCCCTATATATACAAACATATATAGCCCAACTCATCTTTATACATAAGATTATTATTATTATTCTGTGACATTCAAAATGACAAATGTTGCCATAACATTTGCCAATATAAATGTCATCGAAGCAACGACCGACTTTCATCAGCTTATCGTAACATTTTTTTTCCCTGACTCTCACAATCTCGATGCAAGTTGTGACATTCATCCCAAATGTTATATGACATTTTCTCGAGGGAATTTCTTATCGATGACATTCACAAAATCCAATAAGGACATGACTGCGACTGTCGTTTTCGTACTGATGAATGTTGCTTTAAGCTTCAGAAAAATGACAAATGACATTCGGACAGTTATCATCGCTGGTTGGATAAGAAGAAGAATAATGGGTATGAAAAAGAAATTTGAAACTTAAAATTCAAACCATAAATTTTATGTAAGAAAATAAATTTATAAAATTTCAAGGTAGATGTAAGAGTAAATACAAGTATGTGAAATCATATGTTTGGAAAACATATTGACCAACGCCTTTGGTTCAAGAAAAAGTCTTAAAGCTTATAACTAGAAAACTTCAAAAATAGATTAAAAATCGAATTCGAGTAGAAAAAGTTCTCTTTAAAATACCCTTTTATCTAAATTTTTGTTACGGTTTTCGTGCTAAAGCGAGATCATTATCTTCTTGAATCCCCCTTATTGATTTAACACGTAACGACATCGCCTAACGCAAAGCCTCAACAATCTTCTTTGCAAAAGTCAGGCTGAATCGAGTCCTTCCGCCCAGTACTGCTGCACCACCAATGATTGATTTATTGCCCTTGGTTGCGATCAGTTTCTGCAGCTTTCACATAATCTAGATTTATGATGAAGTAAATGAGACTCTCTTCTCTGTGCTTCTTGGAGCATGCCTTATTCGAATATTTCCTTTTCGTTTCAGCAAAAGCTGGCGAACCGGGAAGCGTCAAGATTCAGCAGGATCCATTCTAACTACGTCGGTTTCTGCAGCTAGCAATCTTTAACGGTAACACTCCAAAGTTATGTTCCATAATGTTACCGATATGGAATGGAGGAGACAGGCAATAGAAGAAGAAGAAAAAAATCTAGACGGAAATGCAGTTTTATTTTTCGCATTTTGAAATTATTCATGATCATGAGGCAGGCGTCTGGAGTACCCGAATAGAATTGTTTTAATTTACCTAACAAATTGGAAATTTCTTTATTAAAATCTTAGAAGAATTATTTTTCACAAAAGATTTTTCAAGTTTTGTAATTTTTGTGTTAGAACTTGATGAGAATTTTAAAATTCGAATTGTCAGAATAACATGTATATAATTTACATGAAAAGTTAGTTTGTTTTTATCGGGACTCGAGCCGGGAGAAACCGTTAAAGAATTTCCGCTATCGGGAAAGGACTTTTCCCCCATTCTTTGAGAAAACGTTGGACGGTGTACAGAAACTCGATTGCACTTTCCGGTAAAGTTGGTTTCCGTTAGACTTGGCAACGCCCTGGAATAGCTATACAAGTGTGGCCAGTTGATGGATTCGACATCACCACCAGAGGAGGGAAATGAAAGCGCACGTTGAAAGTTTTCCTGAGACATCCTCCCCGGGAACACGTTTGCTACACAGTCACGAGGTATTACACGAATTTTATTGACACTTCTGAGGCGTGTAAATTGATTACTTACAGTGAGCCCCAGTGCAATGCAGAGAGAAGTTCATCTTTCGACACGAGTCAATGAATGGGCTTTTGATGTCACTAATTGGGAAAAAAAATCAAGACACTGCTTCAGAGAGTGCCAGTAAGAAACGTAAAGGAATAATCACGACAAAATGATTCATCAGCAACAGTACAAGTGATTCAAAACTACAATTGAGGTCGAATCTGTACTTCGAATCAACTTTTTAAAGAAGGTTACTTTAAGTTGCAAAATTGTTGATTGAAGAATAGAGAAGCGATCAGACTCAATGAAAAACGATGAACTTACATCAATGACGTCTTGTAATTTTAAATCTTAAGTCAGCTTCAACTTCGCGTGTGTGACGCGAGGTTTATCTTCCTTCTGTGGCACACATCCCCGAATCGAAAACTTGACATATCCGGATCCGGCAATCTTTTCCAGTCAGCTCAGATTAATAACACCCGACACAACTGTAGCAAGGTAATTGTTGAGCTGTGATGTGAAATCTCCAGGCTGCCGAAAAGTGGAAGCTCATCAAATGGAGAAGCGAAAATCAGCGGAGGAACAGTGCGATGCCCCCTGAACAGCTTCTTCGGCGGACTTAGATACGTTCCTACACGATAGATTGATGAACATATTCCGGTGGCTAACGAAATTTCGGCGCTAATTAGGAGAAAACTTTAAAAGCACGATACTCACTTTAAGCTCATCCGACGCGTTGCTGACTGACACATTGAACTCGGGAGGTCTATTGATGACTTTGTATCGGAAATCCGTTTCTGATCACGGAAAGTAAAGGTTGAAATATTAAACTATTTTCAATCCTAAATCATTAAGAAATGGAATTTGTGCTTTCTTACATTCTTTTACTAAGAACTCTTTCCTACGAATGGGGGGTCGAATATCGTTCAATTTGTACAATTCTTATCGCTTAAGCCAGAAGTTAAAATATATACGTATAGTGTCTCCCCTTTAGTAGGTAGAGGAGAGGCGGGGTAAACTCGCATACTAAGGAACTCATTTTTTTTTCCATATTCTAGTAGACAGGAGTCTGAAAATTACATGCACATGAGCGAACATCTTTTTTATATACGTCAGGACAATTTTTATGTCAAAATCTTTTACAGTTTTTGAGGAAATGATTTTATAAAAAAAAAGTAGTCAAGATAGCCGATTTCAAACACCGGGCGGGCTAAATGCGCATATTTATGTTTCTAGCTGTATCTCGGTTACACTTGCAATATTTTCGTAAATTTTAATTGAAAATGGCAAAAATTGAAATTATGCATAGTTGAAGCTGAAATTTCGGCAAAATTTTAGATATTACTATATTTAAAACATTGTTAGGGTTTCATATGGCCATTTTTTATGGTACAATTTTGAAAATTAATATTTTTCTCTGATCAGTTTTCAGCATTTCTCTTTTCACTGTGTTATCCATCTATCTAAATTGAGGATGACCATGATTTCTCTTCTAACTCATGAACCTAGCCATCTTATATTTTTTGCTCCAATTTAAAAAATGCTATAAATAAAATTTTCTGTTGAAAACCTTTGTCGAAGACCGTGAAGTGTACCCTTTACACGGATTGAAACACACTCACTTTACCTTGAGTAAAATTTATTAATATGTAGCACACTACACCATCAGCTTAATTTTTTTGTAGAAATATTTTCTACAAAAAACGAAATCTTTGATGTTAACGAATAAAAATAAGTTGATTCCAAATTCCGGAAGGGTCAATAGCATTTGCTTTAGAAGTCTAGCATATGTATGTCTATTTCTGTTTGTCCTTATTTTGAAGTATTAAAAAGCACTCAATTTGGGAGTTAAAGTAAAAAAAAATGAAATTGGAAACAGAAATCATATCAATTGATGAACATTTCATTGAAAAAAAGAAACAGAAATCTGATTCAATCGAAAGTCGTCTATTATGAAAAAAAATAAAAATTAATAACACAGTTGAAAACAGCTTCTGGATTTTTGAACACCACTTATTTTGAGTATTGAAAAATTAAGAGAACAAAAATTTTATCAACAGTAAAACATATTTGAAAAAAAAAATACAGATTTTTCTAATATTTTCCACTGGTTATCTTTTTTTGTAGATGGTGCTCATTTCGGTGCAGATTTTTTGACGGTGATTTTTTTTTTTTCAATAAGAGCAAAGATTTTAATGTGGCAATGTTGACAGCTGAGAAGAAATTGTTACAGACCCCGTTCGTTTTTGGCAACATTCGATTTTGGCAACATTCGATTTTGGCACATGTGCCAAAATCGAACGATTTTTAGAATCAACATTACCTTTTAGTTTTCGTTATAACAGGACCAATTTAATTTGGACAAACACCATAAATGTGTTTTTATGTTCTGAAATGGTGATAAAATGCAACAATAAAAACTAAAGTTTTTTTAAAAAAATTATAAAGTACTCAAAAATGACAAAAAGATGAAAAATTCAAAAAGTTAAAAAACAAATTCAAGCAAAAGACTGAAAATGACAAAAAAAACAACTAAAAAATGATGTAGAACGACAAAAACAGCAAATATGACAAATGAAAACAAACATTTTATAAACAAAACAAGAAAAGTGGAAAATGCTTCAAAAACATGATAAAAAAAATTAAAAATGATTAAAAATGGTCGAAAATTTACCAAACATAACGTGTTTGATAATAATAAAAGTTATTTTGTAAAAAAAAACTGAAAAAAAGTTGAGATAAAAAAACCGTTCGATTTTGGCAACATTTGATTTTGGCAACCCAAAATGTACGGGCGTGTTGCCAAAATCGAACGGGGTCTGTATTATGTTTTGAACGTTGTATGCAGGGGTACCAGGTGGTTCTTACAAAAATCAGGACAACGCGATGAAAAAATTTCAGGATCAGGATTTTTCAGGACACCACTAAATTGACGAAAATAACACGCAGCTCTGCTTCAATTGCATAACTAAAGGCGAAATACAGGTGCTGAAAACGCCTCAAATTATGTAAGTAAAGCGAGAAGAACCTTGGCTGGCCAAAAGTCAATATCGAAAAACGCTTTTTGAATTATATTTGAACCAAAGATTATCTTCGGTTAAACTGGTTAGACTATTTTATTAAAGATTTTTTTGAATTTGCCACGATTTATCTAACAATAAATTTAGTTCTAGTGGAGAAATTTTAAAAAAAATCAGGACAAATCAGGACATTAGTTATTTGGTTTTCGAATTATTTTCGAGATGTGAACTCTATAACAAACACTGTTTCCTACCACGTACCATACCGATCTAATTTAGAAAAAAAAGGTTTAATGAACGATTGGTGAAACACCATGCATTTAAGCAAGATTTTAGTATTATCAGACACTTACGGATCATATCCGATACATAAATATTGATTTGAATAAATTTTGAAAGGCTGTAAAATCTGGGCACTTGGAGCAAAAATCAAGCCAAAATATTTGACTGGGCAATATCTGGACGAATAACTTTATTCTTCATTTACACTGAGATGTATGACTGAAGCCGAGAGCGGCTAGCATTCTTTTACTTTAGGTAGGGTAAAACTGTACAAAACGCACCAGCTAAGCATAATTGCTATTTATAGCGATACCAATCATTTAAGAACCAAATTGAGAGATGACAACGATTCAAGGATGAAATCTACGTATTATCGAAAAGAACAAATATGATAAAAACTCGATTTTGACTAGATTTTTGTAAAAAAACTAAAACTGCCTGAAAACAAACCGCGGGGTAGAACGCCAAAACTAGTGGACAGAACGCACCAAACAGGAAGGGTGGTAAGAAATAGAACGATGATTATACGGAATGTAATTATTGAAACACCAAATGTTTTATTACATGTTCATCGTAGTTTTGTAAACTACCATTTTTGGCTAAAAATCATTTAGTATTGCTAAACTGATCGAAAATTTCGCTTTTCAAAATACACTTTTTAATATCCTTATATATAAAACGCCTTCAAGTAGGCAACGAAATTCAATTTTTTCGACTGATATAGTGATATCGTGGCAAACATGGCGGCCGATAATTTTTTCGAATCGAATATTGGTGCACCGTTTTAACTCGAACAAGGACGAAATTTGTTATAATTATGCAATGTTATCGTCATTTGGGAGTCAGCAAATAAAAAGAAATGCATTTTGTTTTGATATTCGGGTTTTGTCAAAAGTTGACAGCATTCAAAATTTGAGCGTAAAACACGTGGTCTTGTGGGCATTCTGCCCCAATTTTCATATGTTTGATTTTGGATAAAATTTTTAGGAAGTTAATAAAATACAACAAAATATTTATAGTCTTCCGAAAAAGCACATGAGTGGTAAAACGATAAGCTGTAGTTTGGTCAGATTGCGCTAGCTGTTTTACCATAAAACCTTATATGCAACTTATGAAAAATTACAAGTTTCACGCTGATTCCATTAATTCCTCTGTTTCTAAGAACTAAAGTAGTTTTTGCGAACTTTTTTACCATTGAATGATGAAAAAGCTTGTTTACTACAATAAAAATGAAGAAAAACATCATTCGAAGCCATAGGTTAGTGAATATTTGAGAAAGAATGACATGGGCCATTTTACCCCGCTGGTGCGTCTTGTACAGTTTTCCCCTATCATTGCTTTTACTCCCACTTAGATGCGAGAGCTCTCACACTTTCTGTCCAAGCAGTGATGCCACATTGAAGTCGGTATTTTCAAGCATGAAAAAAAAGTTATTCGGTAGGAAAGTTCCAAAAATTGGCATAAATATCGATGTTCGATTCGAAGCTTTTAAAACTGTTAAGCTCAGTCATGTGCAACGTGCCAATCCGTAACGTTCCCTAGCTTTAACATAGATTTAATTTAAACATAAGTAAATTTTAATATTCGGTCTGTATGACAGCAGTCAAAGATATAAATAAATAAATAAATTTGTTCAAAATACGAATGATCCTACGTCGTTGAACTCCTTTTAAAATAAATAAAATTTCTTTCTCTTCATGCAAACCACCAAAAAAAACAGTTTTAATAACCAATTTATCTTACGATCCTTGTTAAGCTTTTCCGTTGCTTTAAATTATTTTCTTACAGTTAAATGATCAATTAGCTCATACAGTTTTTTTTTTAAATATACTGTTTCTTTAACTGTTTGGTAATCAAAATCAAATTTATTTGTGTTTGCTCAAAAATCATTTCAAAAAAAATATAAGTGAAATTCAAAAAGAATTTCACCATTTTTTTAAACTACTTTTCTCATAAGAAACTTTGAAAACTTGCTTCCTAAGTTTGAAATTTAAAACTTCAAGACACGATGAAGATATATTTTGGAAATATTTTTCCTGTCTGAATGGTTTTTTTTTTTTTTAAATCGTTAAGAAATCGGTATGTTTTGAGAAAAATCGGTATTCGGTATGTACCGATTCTTGGTCGAAGTTTTTGTCAAAAACCGGTATGAATACCGAAAAATCGGTATGTGTGGCATCGCTGCGTCCAAGTCACTTACAGCCAGCGTTGCAACATAAAAATCTGTATGTTCATGCTAAAAAATCTGTTAAATCTGTATAGAATCTCAAAAATCTGTATTGAAATCTTTATCGCTCATTTGGATGCAGAATGCTTCAAAAAGATAGGAATTATTGAATCATTGAAAAATGATTTTTTTTTTTAATTAAGTTCGCAGCTGTGTTTACTAAAACGTTCATCACTGTCTGATTATTATTCTTAATTTCCATATTAAACCAATGATTCACATTTGAAAATTGCATTCATAGGGTCGGGATTCGACCAGACCGAACTGAACGCCATAAACTTGATTTCGAAATAATTGAGTTCAAAGTTCACAGCCTTACCAATTAGTACCATTTAAAAAGATTTCTTTTTCTCCATTTTTCCAACAAATTTAGACTCTTATCAATACATTGAGGCTATACTGGATGATTTCTGATGTAACATTTAGAAGATATTCGGGTTTTATTAACTATATGTTTGCACACAGTTTCCTCTGGTCGAACTAAAATGTTGAAAAAACCACCATGCATATCATTTGCCTGGGCAATTTGTTCTAAACGTAGGAGCCTACTAATAGGCGCTTTACGAGCAGCACCTAACGAGTATGGCTGGTGCTTGGAAAATATTTTTTATTCATTGAGCCGAGTCATACAAATTTCTCACATTCTGATTGAGAAATATATAAGATTTTAACTTACCGGTTGTGTTCTAATCGATAGTACGCAATGAAAGTTAACTTCTTTTATCATTAACAAGTTGACGGACAGTAGAAACAAGTGCTATAGACTATTTGCACTGGAGTGAACGGACAGAAGACAGGTTAAGAATAAAAACCACTTTTTGACCAAAACGTGCTTTTTATCTTTCCCTTCGAGTTGGCTCTCAGTTCACGTTGGCGCAACGCATTTTGGCTATTTCCACTGCCTGCAACATTGATTTTTTTCAATAAAATCTTTAAAAATTTGAAGAATGCACTGATTTTCATAGGGTAGATAGTTTAACATGATTTGCATCCGTTACAATAGATAACTCATTTTTTTTAACTTGGCGTTCAGCTCGGTCTGATCGAATCCAGGCCTGTTCATGTGCTCTTTCAAGGTCTTTTAGTTGAATTTTGCAAGCACTTTATAACAAAAAGCTGTCTCTTATTATTGAGGTTAAACTTGCCAGATTGCCCAGATTTATCCGGGTTTGGCTGGATATTTAAAACAAAATTTGGGAAAAGTTCGGTCCGGTCCTGTTGCCCGGACTGCATTGAAAAGGCCGGTTTTTGCCCAGATTTAATCACTATATTTGCCAAACCAAACAGAAAAAAAAAACAAATTGTGTTGTAATTGTTGTTGTAGTTATAATTGTAATTATTGTAAGGTTTTTTGGTATCCTACAAAAAATTTAAATCTGCTGATAAGTATAAACGAAAAAAAAATTTATCAAGTTTTTATTTTGATTATTGTTGAGTTTTCCTGGATTTTGACTAAATTTGCACGGATAATGCCATGATTTTTGGCCGACAATTTTGAAATCAAATGCGCAGCTTTTGCCAGGTTTTTATATAAAAACCAATCAGACGGAAACGCGCTGAAAATTTTTTTGCAGCTTTAATTTAAACTGATTTGTTTTTTATCCAGGGTTGGAAAACAGAAAAAGAATAAGAAATGCTCAAATGTCAAATTGGTCTGATTCAATCACCGTTCAGTGCAGGAATCAAATTTTGTTTCATTAGAATGATCATTATTAAAACTTTTTAAAGTCTTTGAGAGAGTTTTTTATTGGCCAGATTAACAAGTTTCACTAAACTGAGCATGCCTCCTCTATAAAATAATATTTTTGTGGAATTGGTTCAATTACAACAATTACAATTTCAACTCTATTTAAAAAGTGTTCAGTCGTTTGCCGAAAAGTAAAAAATGCTGCAGAGAACCTGGCATGGGTGGCCAAGATTTTCATCAAACGAGTCGTATTCTGAAACTCGTGGAAAAACGAAAACGTTTTTGTTTTGGAAAATTTTGTATCTTGGTAATGCATGTGGGAGGATTATTTCAAAATATGTGTTCATACTTTCGGCGGTCTTAAACAGTCTAAAACTTTGTTCACCGCGAGCAAAATCTGCACAGAAAAATATTTTGACTATTAGGTGTCACTGAAAATTGCAACCTTTTATATAAATCACCTGTAATTAACAAAACCTGTAATTTTAAATTGTTTTCCTTGAAAGTTAAAGAAGATTCATTTATTATTACAGCAAATGTCCTGAAAAAAGTTGTACACTAAAAATTAAATGTCACGTAATCATGTTTTCGACCTGTAAAATTACGGTAAATGTCCTGCTCCTTTTTGTTACAGGACATTTGCGTAATTTTACAGAAAATAATTTTTGCTGTGTGTAAGAGAAAACAGATTTCTTCAAAAGCTGAAGTCTGTATATACAGATTCATGGTTCAAAAAATTTGAAGAAATCTGTATGACTGCAGAAAAATCTGAATATGTGGTAACGCTGCTTACAGCTCGTGTATACTCGAATAATGAGTGGAGCCCATCAGCGAAATGTAATTAAACTCGGAAGCCGATTTTAAAACAGTGTTGTTTTTTCCGGCTTCTTTTTTGTTTGGGAGGAGCCGAACATTCATGCTCTTCTTTTTGTGAAATTTTAAGAGATGTCCTCTTTTTTTTGTTGAAAGACATTTTATCAGAAAAACAATCTTATTTTTTCCAATTTACGAAGCTTGTGTTCCATATCTTATAGAAGGATTGCACAAGAAATATAATATTCAACAACTTACTTAAATATCGCGTCTTCATTGAAGCATTGTTAAGTCGCAAGTGGGATGAACTCCTTTGGGTATGCAATAAATCGCCAAACAGTAACCGAAAGCCTCGTTTACAAAGTGAAATCGAACACATCTTAACTAATGTTTGTGAAAAAGAAAATATAGGAACGAGAAATAACCATTTTTCACATTTATGTAAGTGGTTCAAGAATATTTCAAAAGAAAATTTTTAATTGTTATGTAAGTAACATTACCTTCAATAAACTGGCAGTATTTGAATGATTTAAAATATCTCAGTTTTAATAAGGGTACACCGCGGCAAGTGCAAATAGGAAGTAAGTAAAAACAAGACAGGATTTGTTCCACTTCTTAAATAAATAAAAAAAAATCTTCATAAAATTTTTGATCCATGGTCGAGGATTATAATAAGGCGGAAAGATTATTTTTGACACATTAACTTGTGGAAAAAAACAGCTAAGATTTTACTAACCCCTTGCACTTACTCCAGTGCACTTTATATAACGTTTCTCCTTACTTTTATGAAAAAAATATCTCTATGTAGGGAAGAGTGGGGTATCATTGGCCACTTTTTATCTTTGCTTCATAACTTCTTTACTATAAAAGATAAAAAAAATTAATGGAAAGATTTTCTACATTTTTGAGGTATCATTAGACATTTTTTTAATCTATTAATTTCCCGAGTTCGGACTGTTTTAATAAAAGTATTTTTTTTATTTTGAAAAATTGTGGGGAAACATGGGCCACCAAATCCAAATTGACGAGATAACGTGAAAAGTTTATGAGTTGACCCATAACTGAAATTTTATAATTCATTTAGTTAGTTAAAAGCAATTTCAGATGTATAAATAAAAAAAAGAGAGTTGTGTATGATTGAATAGTTCCTAGTTCCTGGCTCGCGAACGTTCGGCAAAATTTCTTATTAGGGATTTATGATCGTCTCTATCGCGTTGGAAAAAATGACAAAATATTTTTCGTTACTCTTCAGTTTTCATAAGAAAATTTGGAGAAAAGAATAACGTATTTTAAGTTCTGAATGTGTAAATAAAAACACCAGAATATAGGTGGCCCGAGATATCCCGCAATATGTGGTCTACGTTTCCCCACAAGCTATGATTTGCAAATTGGTTGCGTTTCTGCAACTTATTGATGCTTCATCAAAAAATCCCTTTCCACGTGAAAGAACATGAAAAAACTAAGATCATAAGCGTATGCGCATTATTTTTGTTATGTACTTTGTTTAATTATAAAAGTACATTTTTCTAGGCTAGTTAGATAAAAGAAGAATATGATTCGTATTAAAGTCAACGACATATAAAAAAAAGCTTAAGCAAAGCGACGACGATGGCAGTTGGATTGAGATTTTTATCTCAACACACAGCTGAGATATTTTGAGTGGCCCACGTTACCCCACTCTCCCCTACTATTTTAGGCGTTCCGGGAAATGGTAACCCTTGTCTAAACAAACTTTTTATACTTTTATTTGAATCTCAAGATTATTTTTTTATGTTTAGGGAATATTTCGTCAGCTGACATTTCAGTGATTAAGTTTTTAACAGGCACTAAAATAACCAAGTTCTGTTAATATCAACGCATTGCAATTCCCCAATTCAACTCCATTGCGTTAAAAAAAGTAACGGGCATTTTTGCCCAATGGAAATACAAAAGAAAGGTTGCAGTCTCTAAAATATTGATTTTTGCAGAAAACTGACCAATACAGTGACTGGAAAAAATCGCGCTTTCTGATTGGAGATTCCAAGAGTTAAGTAGCAATGTTATTATAAATGAAAAATAAATTGTTCCTTTTTAATTTTTCATCTTTAAATCACCTTTATTTACGTGACTTTTTTGATTTTGCTAACCTACTCTGAAAATAACAAGAACTCCTGAAATCTTATTCAGCGTCCCCAAATACATATGTCAAAATCGGCTCTTACATTCATTGCACCTTGGAAATATTTGGATTCCGTTGTTTTGTGTGAGTTACAACTTTTAAAAACATAAATTTCCTTTTTAAGTTGATAACTTATGTTGAAACCATTATTCTTGACCCACAAAATTATCTCAACACAGTAACGATCTGTCACCGAATCCGGAAATTTTATTTTGCAATCAATTCTCATTAATCCGCGATTGAGCAATCAATTTCCGACTCATTCGTTCATCGACGTCGTTTCCCCCCACGACAGACAGCCGGGGATCAGATCTTTCTGCACTATTTCGCGCGATAAATTCGTCGAACCCATCCATCATTAGGCACAATTATCATCAGTCATTGCTCCACTGTTTGTGTAATAATAGTCAATAATCATGTGGGGCGTTACAATGTCAAAACATTTCCCCGGTTCCTCGGTGTTTCTTCTTGTTTCCTTCCTTCCTTCCTTCTCATCCGGAGGTGCCTTGCTAGTTTGTTAGTGGCGGAAATCCATTTGGGAAATTGCATTCCGTTCCAATAGTCAGTTACATGTACATGTCCTGATCCGGGACCTCCCTCTTCTACATGTTGTTGTTGTTGTTGTTGTTTGAGGAAAACCCATCCAATAACAAACCATTATATATGTAGAACACAGCCCATCGAACGCTCTGCTGTGATAGATGAATGGGATATTCATCAATATTGTACCTAATTAGGGTGTCGTTTCGTTTGAAAGTGTGAATGCGAATTTCCCGTTCAAATATACTGCACCTGGTTTGCCATTTAACTATTGGCAGAGCTGGGAACTGGGACCAAACTAGAGTTTATGTTTGTGCCGGTAGCAGTTATAATTAATTAAACACCTTTCAAGAATGAAAGTTTATGGTTCAGCGATGTATTTTTAATGGGAGCTTTATTAACTGTAGCTTATTTATGGCAGTTGATACCGTTTGCAAACAATAACCATCGACTGGTGTTTTTTAAAGTCAACAATCAGTCTTTGTGGGAATCAATTTGGAAATCAAATCATGATGATTAAATTTGATATTTTTATTTTGAAGAAAAAAGTTACGTTTGATATTCACCCTAAAGTTTGGAATGTAGGGAGTGACAAAAACGACAAAAACGACAAAAATGACAAAAATGACAAAAATGACAAAAATAACAAAAATGACAAAAATGACAAAAATGACAAAAATGACAAAAATGACAAAAATGACAAAAATGACAAAAATGACAAAAATGACAAAAATGACAAAAATGACAAAAATGACAAAAATGACAAAAATGACAAAAATGACAAAAATGACAAAAATGACAAAAATGACAAAAATGACAAAAATGACAAAAATGACAAAAATGACAAAAATGACAAAAATGACAAAAATGACAAAAATGACAAAAATGACAAAAATGACAAAAATGACAAAAATGACAAAAATGACAAAAATGACAAAAATGACAAAAATGACAAAAATGACAAAAATGACAAAAATGACAAAAATGACAAAAATGACAAAAATGACAAAAATGACAAAAATGACAAAAATGACAAAAATGACAAAAATGACAAAAATGACAAAAATGACAAAAATGACAAAAATGACAAAAATGACAAAAATGACAAAAATGACAAAAATGACAAAAATGACAAAAATGACAAAAATGACAAAAATGACAAAAAATGACAAAAATGACAAAAATGACAAAAATGACAAAAATGACAAAAATGACAAAAATGACAAAAATGACAAAAAATGGCAAAAATGGCAAAAATGGCAAAAATGACAAAAATGACAAAAATGACAAAAATGACAAAAATGACAAAAATGACAAAAATGACAAAAATGACAAAAATGACAAAAATGACAAAAATGACAAAAATGACAAAAATGACAAAAATGACAAAAATGACAAAAATGACAAAAATGACAAAAATGACAAAAATGACAAAAATGACAAAAAATGACAAAAATTACAAAAATGACAAAAATGACAAAAATGACAAAAATGACAAAAATGACAAAAATGACAAAAATGACAAAAATGACAAAAATGACAAAAATGACAAAAATGACAAAAATGACAAAAATGACAAAAATGACAAAAATGACAAAAATGACAAAAATGACAAAAATGACAAAAATGACAAAAATGACAAAAATGACAAAAATGACAAAAATGACAAAAATGACAAAAATGACAAAAATGACAAAAATGACAAAAATGACAAAAATGACAAAAATGACAAAAATGACAAAAATGACAAAAATGACAAAAATGATAAAAATGATAAAAATGACAAACATGACAAAAATGACAAAAATGACAAAAATGACAAAAATGACAAAAATGACAAAAATGACAAAAATGACAAAAATGACAAAAATGACAAAAATGACAAAAATGACAAAAATGACAAAAATGACAAAAATGACAAAAATGACAAAAATGACAAAAATGACAAAAATGACAAAAATGACAAAAATGACAAAAATCACAAAAATGACAAAAATGACAAAAATGACAAAAATGACAAAAATGACAAAAATGACAAAAATGACAAAAATGACAAAAATGACAAAAATGACAAAAATGACAAAAATGACAAAAATGACAAAAATGACAAAAATGACAAAAATGACAAAAATGACAAAAATGGCAAAAATGGCAAAAATGACATAAATGACAAAAATGACAAAAATGACAAAAATGACAAAAATGACAAAAAATGACAAAAATGACAAAAATGACAAAAATGACAAAAATGACAAAAATGACAAAAATGACAAAAATGACAAAAATGACAAAAATGACAAAAATGACAAAAATGACAAAAATGACAAAAATGACAAAAATGACAAAAATGACAAAAATGACAAAAATGACAAAAATGACAAAAATGACAAAAATGACAAAAATGACAAAAATGACAAAAATGACAAAAATGACAAAAATGACAAAAATGACAAAAATGACAAAAATGACAAAAATGACAAAAATGACAAAAATGACAAAAATGACAAAAATGACAAAAATGACAAAAATGACAAAAATGACAAAAATGACAAAAATGACAAAAATGACAAAAATGACAAAAATGACAAAAATGACAAAAATGACAAAAATGACAAAAATGACAAAAATGACAAAAATGACAAAAATGACAAAAATGACAAAAATGACAAAAATGACAAAAATGACAAAAAATGACAAAAATGACAAAAATGACAAAAATGACAAAAATGACAAAAATGACAAAAATGACAAAAATGACAAAAATGACAAAAATGACAAAAATGACAAAAATGACAAAAATGACAAAAATGACAAAAATGACAAAAATGACAAAAATGACAAAAATGACAAAAATGACAAAATGACAAAAATGACAAAAATGACAAAAATGACAAAAATGACAAAAATGACAAAAATGACAAAAATGACAAAAATGACAAAAATGACAAAAATGACAAAAATGACAAAAATGACAAAAATGACAAAAATGACAAAAATGACAAAAATGGCAAAAATGGCAAAAATGACAAAAATGACAAAAATGACAAAAATGACAAAAATGACAAAAATGACAAAAATGACAAAAATGACAAAAATGACAAAAATGACAAAAATGACAAAAATGACAAAAATGACAAAAATGACAAAAATGACAAAAATGACAAAAATGACAAAAATGACAAAAATGACAAAAATGACAAAAATGACAAAAATGACAAAAATGACAAAAATGACAAAAATGACAAAAATGACAAAAATGACAAAAATGACAAAAATGACAAAAATGACAAAAATGACAAAAATGACAAAAATGACAAAAATGACAAAAATGACAAAAATGACAAAAATGACAAAAATGACAAAAATGACAAAAATGACAAAAATGACAAAAATGACAAAAATGACAAAAATGACAAAAATGACAAAAATGACAAAAATGACAAAAATGACAAAAATGACAAAAATGACAAAAATGACAAAAATGACAAAAATGACAAAAATGACAAAAATGACAAAAATGACAAAAATGACAAAAATGACAAAAATGACAAAAATGACAAAAATGACAAAAATGACAAAAATGACAAAAATGACAAAAAATGACAAAAATGACAAAAATGACAAAAATGACAAAAATGACAAAAATGACAAAAATGACAAAAATGACAAAAATGACAAAAATGACAAAAATGACAAAAATGACAAAAATGACAAAAATGACAAAAATGACAAAAATGACAAAAATGACAAAAATGACAAAAAAGACAAAAATGACAAAAATGACAAAAATGACAAAAATGACAAAAATGACAAAAATGACAAAAATGACAAAAATGACAAAAATGACAAAAATGCCAAAATTACAAAAATGACAAAAATGACAAAAATGATAAAAATGACAAAAATGACAAAAATGACAAAAATGACAAAAATGACAAAAATGACAAAAATGACAAAAATGACAAAAATGACAAAAATGACAAAAATGACAAAAATGACAAAAATGACAAAAATGACAAAAATGACAAAAATGACAAAAATGACAAAAATGACAAAAATGACAAAAATGACAAAAATGACAAAAATGACAAAAATGACAAAAATGACAAAAATGACAAAAATGACAAAAATGACAAAAATGACAAAAATGACAAAAATGACAAAAATGACAAAAATGACAAAAATGACAAAAATGACAAAAATGACAAAAATGACAAAAATGACAAAAATGACAAAAATGACAAAAATGACAAAAATGACAAAAATGACAAAAATGACAAAAATGACAAAAATGACAAAAATGACAAAAATGACAAAAATGACAAAAATGACAAAAATGACAAAAAATGACAAAAATGACAAAAATGACAAAAATGACAAAAATGACAAAAATGACAAAAATGACAAAAATGACAAAAATGACAAAAATGACAAAAATGACAAAAATGACAAAAATGACAAAAATGACAAAAATGACAAAAATGACAAAAATGACAAAAATGACAAAAATGACAAAAATGACAAAAATGACAAAAATGACAAAAATGACAAAAATGACAAAAATGACAAAAATGACAAAAATGACAAAAATGACAAAAATGACAAAAATGACAAAAATGACAAAAATGACAAAAATGACAAAAATGACAAAAATGACAAAAATGACAAAAATGACAAAAATGACAAAAATGACAAAAATGACAAAAATGACAAAAATGACAAAAATGACAAAAATGACAAAAATGACAAAATGACAAAAATGACAAAAATGACAAAAATGACAAAAATGACAAAAATGACAAAAATGACAAAAATGACAAAAATGACAAAAATGACAAAAATGACAAAAATGACAAAAATGACAAAAATGACAAAAATGACAAAAATGACAAAAATGACAAAAATGACACAAATGACAAAAATGACAAAAATGACAAAAATGACAAAAATGACAAAAATGACAAAAATGACAAAAATGACAAAAATGACAAAAATGACAAAAATGACAAAAATGACAAAAAATGACAAAAATGACAAAAATGACAAAAATGACAAAAATGACAAAAATGACAAAAATGACAAAAATGACAAAAATGACACAAATGACAAAAATGACAAAAATGACAAAAATGACAAAAATGACAAAAATGACAAAAATGACAAAAATGACAAAAATGACAAAAATGACAAAAATGACAAAAATGACAAAAATGACAAAAATGACAAAAATGACAAAAATGACAAAAATGACAAAATGACAAAAATGACAAAAATGACAAAAATGACAAAAATGGCAAAAATGACAAAAATGACAAAAATGACAAAAATGACAAAAATGACAAAAATGACAAAAATGACAAAAATGACAAAAATGACAAAAATGACAAAAATGACAAAAATGACAAAAATGACAAAAATGACAAAAATGACAAAAATGACAAAAATGACAAAAATGACAAAAATGACAAAAATGACAAAAATGACAAAAATGACAAAAATGACAAAAATGACAAAAATGACAAAAATGACAAAAATGACAAAAATGACAAAAATGACAAAAATGACAAAAATGACAAAAATGACAAAAATGACAAAAATGACAAAAATGACAAAAATGACAAAAATGACAAAAATGACAAAAATGACAAAAATGACAAAAATGACAAAAATGACAAAAATGACAAAAATGACAAAAATGACAAAAATGACAAAAATGACAAAAATGACAAAAATGACAAAAATGACAAAAATGACAAAAATGACAAAAATGACAAAAATGACAAAAATGACAAAAATGACAAAAATGACAAAAATGACAAAAATGACAAAAATGACAAAAATGACAAAAATGACAAAAATGACAAAAATGACAAAAATGACAAAAATGACAAAAATGACAAAAATGACAAAAATGACAAAAATGACAAAAATGACAAAAATGACAAAAATGACAAAAATGACAAAAATGACAAAAATGACAAAAATGACAAAAATGACAAAAATGACAAAAATGACAAAAATGACAAAAATGACAAAAATGACAAAAATGACAAAAATGACAAAAATGACAAAAATGACAAAAATGACAAAAATGACAAAAATGACAAAAATGACAAAAGTGACATAAATGACAAAAATGACAAAAATGACAAAAATGACAAAAATGACAAAAATGACAAAAATGACAAAAATGACAAAAATGACAAAAATGACAAAAATGACAAAAATTGTGACTTTAATTTTGAAGCTCGATGCTTTAATTGATAAAAAAAATCGTTAAATGCCAAATTACTTTGAAATGAGTTTCAACAGGAATTGACTTCGGTAAATGCCAGTTATTTAATCATTTGCAAGATACCTTCAAAAGATACCTGAAGCAAAAATTGTTGTTCACAGCAGCAAGAATAAGCAAACTACGTAAACGCCCGTTGAAGCAAATTGAGAATGCCACCGTTGAAATATGAGAAATACCGCAGTGCGTGTTTTGGTTCAAGAATGGCTCCCTTCTTTCCCTTGTCTGGGTCGGGAATGCAGAAGCATGCCTTTTCTTGGGTAGTTTTTGTCCAAAAGTGGGTGGCAGCCACTGAACGAACGAGTTAGACGCTCTACTGGAAGCCAGCAAGAAAGCGTTCTATCAATTCCTTTACCCAACAAAAATGGTGAGACTTCATAAAGCATTCTCTCCCTACAGTAGGTTCAGTATCCAAAGTTGGTCGCGGGGTTCCGGAAAACCACCCATTTTTGCTTCAGCCTCAACATGGGGTTCATATGTATGGTTCGACCGAAGAATTTATGATTAATGAATCGGGTCTAATTATAGAGCGCACAAACGGGAGTCTTTGCATTTAGGTATTTGCCGACAACGACGACGCTTCTTCGCGAAACCTCACTGGCTTCCGAAGCCAAGAATCTGTGGCGATTCCTGAACCTACTGTTCTCTATTTAAGGCTTCCTGGTGCTGGTTTCGGTGGCATACAGCAACCCTTATATACCCATGTTGATAAGAATTGAGATCTTAATGGGAAAGATTACAATCACAATTTAAGAAATTGGAAACTCCGAGAAGTGAGTAAGGAATCAATATCAATTATTTTTTTAAATGAGAAGGTTTTTCATACAAATACTTAGCTTAGATCGGTGTTGTTTTGATGTTCCCGTACTCCTTAAAGCTCTAGAAGAAAATCTCTCTTCGCTCGTCGGTAGGTCATTTAAATTGCCCAGAAAAAAAAACGGTTCAAACCATTAGCCGCTCTAACAATCAATCACCAAACTCGTTCAAAACACTTCCGGCGATAAGTCTTCCAGTAGACAACCGGACTCTCAAACTAAGGAACGTACTTTCGATGATTTCAACAATAAGAATTCTATCAAAAACAATGAAATCAGAAAAATTTTCGCGGACCCGAAAACGCTTGCGTTTCCATCAAGACCCTTAAATTGGAATGGAAACTGAATAGAGAAACTCAGTTTTGCCGCTAGATATTGCTTAAATAAAGTGACAAGCTAAATAAAATGCATATTTATGGTATTGCTCACAAACAATGTTAAAATTTAATTTAACGTTATAAACCTTGTAATTGTGCAATACGCTTGTTATATCGAAACTGAGAAGATTTTTTTTATAATTTTACCTTTTCTTTACCGATAATCTTCTTGCAAAATTTTGAAATAACTGCAATTTATTCAAATTTAGACAAAGCTAAAGAAAATTGTTGAAGCCCCGATAAAACCGTTACATTTGATTTAAATGTGGAGAAAATAACTCATAATCAAAACATAATATTTGATTCGCTGGCACCTACATTGGGAATTACATTTAATTAAGGGGGGGGTAGGGTCTAACACTTTCAAAAAATCGATCTTTTATTTTTTTTATTTTCTTATTGTAAAATATTTCAAGAATGTTGTGTCAAATTTTCAAGTCAATTGAAGCAAAACTGTAGAAGTTATAGGCCTTTATCTCCTCCTATTTAATACTGCAAGAAAGCAAGAGCAGAAACTTCAAACGCGTTTTTCTCGAAAGCACATTTTTAAAGTCCGTGGACATCGTCATTTGAAAACTACTTATCCGATTCTTTTCAAATTTGGAACATATTTTCTACATATACTAGATACTAGACCCCAACGTTTTTCTTTTTTGATTTTTTTACTTTGGGGAGATTTTAGAGGTGAAAAATGGCGGATTTTTAAGTGAAAAATCGTAGTTTTTACTTCAAACAGCTACAAAAATTTCATAAAAATATTTTTAAGTTAAATAAAAACGTTGGGGTCCAGAAAAACATCTATTAAAAATATTTTGCTCTGATTTTTTGACTTCAGATGATTCTGTGCTGAGATACAGTGTCCACCGCGAATCCTGTTTTCTAAAAGGCATCCTTGAAAATGCTCCGTCACCGGCTCATTTTTCAATATTTTTCTACGAAAAAATTACTAAATGTTCTTTTAACAATGCTTTGTATAATGCAAAAAATTTGAATACATTTGTTTGAACGATAGCTCTAGAAAAAAATCGTGAAAATGGTGTTTTTTATACCCGTTAGACCCTACCCCCCCCCTTAATGGAAAGCGAAGTACTTTTTATTGTGAGGAAAACGTTCCAAATTTCTCGCATTTATTTTTCGGACATGCAAAAACCACAAGTGGAACTATTAATATTTTGCTCCCTTTTTCCTTTATTTTTGGTTCTCAAACCATATTGTTTCATTCAAATTAAGTAACAATTTGAAACAAATTGTAGAATTTTTTTCAACTATTTTAAATCTTTAATATTTTAACAAGCAAAACACATAGTGATACTTTACTGATTTTCTCTAATAACTCTATTCAATAAATAATCAAAAATTTGGCATTGAGAAGCTTCAGTTTGGGTCATATAGACCTTGACCGAGAAGGAAGTTTAAGGCAGAATTCGTCGAACAGTTAAAATATTGCATTTTTTTTTTTGCAAAGAGCTATTATGAACAAGGATGGAAAAAATCATTCACCAGCATGAACGCTGATTATTTTCAATCGCCGCTTCTTTTACTATGATAGCATTGGCGATGCGAATGTGCTGTCGAACGCTTATTGGTCGGATTGGAAATTCCGAACGAATGAACTTTGACAAGCTTCGGGTAAACGAGCCGAACACGACACATTCACCACAGTAAATTGGATCGCTTTTTATTTTCACCACGACGTTCGTTGGGTGAATTGATTCGCAAACGATTGACAAACACAATCACCAAACGATTGCAATCGCGATTGCATTGGCGAATGTTTCCGGTAGAGGATTAAGCCGGGTGTTTTTTTTTCGGCTAAATTTGTGCGATACGGCTCCCGCGGTCGTCAACGTTTTGTTTATTTAAATATGATGCTATTATAATAGCACAAAATACTTCCGACAAAGGAAAGTGAAGTACTAGATTGTCGGAAGTCTGTGTTTTGTTGCCAGTTGATCAGCGACGTTTCTAAAATTTTATTTTCAAATAACTTGTGATCGAATAAGAACATTCAGCACATTGTTAATCACAATCAGGAACACCCTTTTCGTAAAGAAATGCATGTTCCAATTATTGAACAAACAGCGGTTGGGTGCTTGGATATATAAACAAATTGTTTCTTGGTTGCTAGCTCAACCCAAATTGCCCCTGCCATGAATCCTATTCAACGGAATACCCCTAAATGTATACCATGATATCAAATTTTTACTATTTTATATTTCCGCTTAAAAATCATATCTATTCGAAGCTGTGGAGCAAGTTTAAGCTGCGCAATCAAAATTTTAACTTAAAAACCTTCCATTATTATTTGTGGATTTTAAAGTCGCTGAATCCTAAAGATGGTGTTCAATTTTGTGTTCTTACCCTATTATACATCATCCTAAATCAAAATTCAAATTCAAAATTCAAGATAAGAATCTTTCAATTTGAATTATGAATTCTAAAAATCTATATGTCTTGTTCTAAATTATCAATTCTTCATACAGACTCCGATCAATTTTGGCAACATTCGATCTTGCCATCATTCATGCTAAACCGTTCCTTTGTTGCAACATTCCAAAAACAATGTTTTTTTGTCAGGTTTTTTATGTTTTATTTTAACTTAATTAAAAATAATGTATTGATATGAAATTAATTAGATTGGCTGATTTTCAGCTGTTTAAAGCAGAAAAAATAAAATGAATTCTTTTTTCTACTTTATGCTTATACAACTGACCAAATCTAATTAAGGGGGGGTAGGGTCTAACACTTTCAAAAAATCGATTTTTTTATTTTTTTGTTTTCTTATTGTAAAACATTTCAAGAATGTTGTGTCAAATTTTCAAGTCAATTGAAGCAAAACTGTAGAAAATATAGGCCTTTATCTCCTCCTATCTAATACTGCAAGAAAGCAAGAGCAGAAACTTCAAACGCGTTTTTCTCGAAAGCACATTTTTAAAGTCCGTGGACATCGTCATTTGAAAACTACTTATCCGATTCTTTTCAAATTTGGAACATATTTTCTACATATAAAATACCAGACCCCAACGTTTTCCTTTTTTGTTTTTTTTTACTTTGGGAAGATTTTACAGATAAAAAATGGCGGATTTTTTTCGTGAAAAATCGTAGTTTTTACTTCAAACAGCCACAAAAATTTCATAAAAAATTTTTTAAGTTAAATAAAAACGTTGGGGTCCAGAAAAACATTTATTAAAAATATTTTGCTCGGATTTTTTGATTTCAGATGATTCTGTGCTGAGATATAGTGTCCACCGCAAATCCTGTTTTCTAAAAGGCATCCTCGAAAGTGCTCCGTCACCGGCTCATTTTTCAATATTTTTCTACGAAAAAATTACTTAATGTTCTTTCAAAAATGCTTTGTATAATGCAAAATATTTGAATACATTTGTTTGAAGGATAGCTCTAGGAAAAAATCGTGAAAATGGTGTTTTTTTTTTACTCGTTAGACCCTACCCCCCCCCCCCTTAATTCAAGGCGAAAATTTTAAGATTTTAAGTAGATTACAAACATAACCAAAAATAAAAAAAGTGTCAAAAAACCGTTCGCTCATTCTTTTTGTATTTTGATATCATCAAAACTTGTAGGAGAGTTGAAGGTCCCTGATTATGATTAATTATGTGCTGAATGTACTTATTCAAACATAAGATCAAATATCATCATAAGAAAACACTACGTTGACGAGTGGGGGAGCCGTAACACACAAATTTTTCCGAAAATAAACGCCCGATGGCTTAATCTTTTACCGGAAAAATCCTTTGCAAAACATACGCCAATGCAATCGCGATTGCAATCGTTTGGTGATTGTGTTTGTCAATCATTAGTGAATCAATTCGAACGTCCGTGGTGAAAATAAAAAGCGATGCAGTTTACTGCGGTGAATGTGTCGTGCTTCGGTTCGTTTACCCGAAGCTTGTCAAAGTTCATTCGTTCGGGATTGCAATCGTTAGCGTTTATTTTGGTGTGTAAACTTTTTCCATTCCCGATTGCTTTGATTGGCAGTAAGAACTGAACGAATTCATTACCGTTGGCAAATTGATCCATCTTCGATGCGATTTTTTCCATGCTTGATTGTGAAGGTCAACAGTGCATAATATACACTATCACATTTTAACATCAAATCTGGAAAATCAAGGTTTATGATAAAGAAATCTTAAACATCTTTTTCGTTTTTTCCAAATTTCCAACTTTTAAACAGTATTTACACATTTTTTCAACAGTAGACTGAAAAATCTGATATTATTAGAACTTTTGACAGAGCTATGAAATAAAAATGATTTCCTGAAAACTATCAGCCAAATGTCATTCAACATACATTATTCGAAAATTTACATTTTTTCGAATGTGAAACAATGTGAAAAAATCACCAAATATAGTTTGAACTATGAAAAATCGTTTGGCATTATTAATTCAAAAACGACTATAACTGTTTGATAAAGTTAAGAAAAAATTTCTTTTTACTTTTTAAAACTGATTGCTGGACAAAAAAGATTATATTGTATGTAACAAAATACCCAGACAACCAGAAGTCGTATTTTATACAACAGATTATATCGTAAAAAATATTATTTACACTCATTTTCGTATATCTGCACCTACAATGTGCGGCCCATGCATATTCTTTATAGCATTTAAATACATTGCATGATTTTATTACGACAATACAATCCAAATCAAGAACATGTGTGCTAATGTACCTATATGGCCGCCAAAATGATACGTTCATACTGGTTCAGCTGCATTATATACGATATGTTTACACGTATAAAAGCACGTATATTTTTGTAGCAAATTTGAAATGCCCACCAAATGGTTGTCTGGGTATGCAATCGTGCATCCATAATTTAAAGGGAAGGCATATTTCGATGGCTTAAATTAGAAGTATGTACCTCGTGTAATTTGATCAAGTCGATAGATATTTCCGAAAATAGACACTTGGTAGCTTTTTTTTTCTCCAAAAACGGCTTTTAAAATGTTGTCAATACTATGAGTGATAAAAGTTGAAATGTAAAGTTTTGTTTAATATTATCAGAGTTGGATATGATGAACATTGAAAGTAAGAAACAAAAAACAAAGAAAAAACTACACGAAAATTTTTTTTTTACCTAGCTTTAGCAATACCAAAATTTAAAGTTCAGAGCTGTAATTGTTTTTTTAGTTTTTTTTATTTTTTCCAACACAAAAACCAATTTTTTTCCTTATTTTTCGAACACAAACAAATGACCCGGGTCTAAATGAAACTTGATGTTTCCTTGAAGAAATTCCGTTCAATTAACACTTTGCGTACATCTTTCAAAGATATGATGGTTTCGTACTTATGCTTAAATCACCAAACCACCGAAAGTCTACTATGATTGCCATGGCAGGAATTTGATCTCATGACCATTGGCTCTATCCTCTACGCCACGGCGGGCAGCTGCTTGTCCATTAGCATATTGAAACCATGAATTAGGCTTTATTCAATAATTTGAACCATTCAGACATCAGAAGTATTGGTTCCGTTAAAGATCTGAGAATTCCCAGCTGATTCTTTGAGATCACAAAGAATAGAAAACAGTGCAATCCCCTTATTATCATATTAATTAAAACACTTAAGAAACAGTTAGACCGCTCCCATCCGTATTGTTTCAGCAACTCGGAGGGTTAATCTAACAGTAAAAGGTGGAAACTGTCAGTTGGTTCCACAACACTTCTTCAGCAACAACAGCAAATTCCCAGCTAGTGGCAACATCGTGCGAACGAGAGATAGAGTCGAAAGAAAGGAAAAAAATGAACGAGAACCAACGGGAAGAACTTATTGAGAAACATATTCAATTATGTGGCGTGCAACAGCCTTGGGGAGGGAAAGATGCAGAAGTTAAAGAATAATAATAAGCAGCAGCCGAGTTACTAGAACCCGGTCCAAAATTGCATTTCTACTGCATAAAAGTGCAATCCAACCGACTAACCTCAATCCGTTCCGTTCACTATCGGCACCAGGAAAGCGTGAGCTGTTTGCATGGAACATAACAACTTACAACAGTACACCGGAGATATGATTAACCAAACATAACATTATTATCAGCAGGAATTTTACTATGCAGAAACCTCTAAGTGGGTGGGAATTTCCGGAGGTTCTTTTCAGGGTTTCTTGGTTGTGTAATCTAATAAGATGAAATTAGGTTATGATGAGTGATCATATTTACTGACTTTTTTGACAGTTACTATTCTCCATAAATTAAGAGAAATAATGTGTGTAAAATAAGGTTTCTAGAATTGTTTCAGCACGTATTTGGGCTGACGAATCCACGTAGTTTAACATAAAAACCATCCCAAATCCGGGCATTTGATTTCAAAATTGACAACCAAAAATCTGGACAATATCCGGGCAACTTTTTTCAAAACCCAGAAATAACACAACAAATACCAAGAATAAAAGTGAAAAAAAAAACTATCAAAACTCATCGACAGATTTTAAATCGTGTTAAGGCTTTCAAGTTTCAAAAAACTTTTAGTGATTATTTTAATAAAACTTTGTAAAAATTTCGTCCGTCATTTGTTTTTTTTCTTCATAGATGTAAAGTATTGGAATTTTTGGCATAAAATTCAGTTAATAAACTCATTCATATTTTGTGTAAAACAACATGATATTTCTAAGATTTTGATAATGGAAATATTTGTTACAAATGTTTCAAATCAGTACCTACTAAGTTTACACTTAGAAACTTAGAAACTACATTAAAACATCAACATTAAGGAGTTTTTTTTAACTTAACTTTTACACGTATTCAACAAACATTTGTTTGATTTATTTTCTGTCAATTTACAAATTAAACGGGAAAAGCAGCTTTCGAGTTGATATGCTTGATTTCACACCGACCGAATCCATTTGTCACTTCAATCCATTCCATCATCGACAGATGAATTTTCAATTAACATCACCGGGCGTTCACTTCCAGCCCACAAATGTTCATCTTTTTTCCCGATTGATCTCCATCTTAATTATTAGCAAACCAGCAGATGGATAACGCACGCAGCATGCCCGGGCTCTCAAATAACTTTCATCACCGGTAGTTTTTAACTTTTTTTTCCTAAGCTTTTCGTTATTTTCCAACACCCGTTTATTTTCCAACTTATTGTGTGCGGTGCTTCCACAATTTGTTCCGGACACAAACAGATGCGTTCGAGTGAAATCGAAAGTTTTCCTCGCACATCATTTCCTTTTTTTTTGCTTTTCTGCTGGGTGGCACACCGCTACCATTTTTCTTAAGCCACTTTGTGCAGTCGAAGAAAACTGTGAAATTGTTAATAGTGGTTTTATATTAGCGAAAATTGCTACCCTAAGATGGGATGAGCTTTTGATCTGCGATAGCGCAGCCGGATCCGCCTTTCAATGGAATCGATAATGAATTTTGCTGGTTTCGGTCCCAGATGTTGATCGAAATCTTTATGTTTGTTTATTTACTTAACAGAAATGCAATGCAGTTTGAAGCATCACTTATTTTTAAGATTTCTTTTCAGAACTTAATTTTTTGTGCATGTTAAATAAATTCAAATTCCTTTTGAGCAATGAAACGCATCAAATAGATCGTTCCGTATTATTCGAAGGAAGATTGCATGCAAGTAGAAAGCTCAACTTTGAATGTTTTTGCTATACGCCACAGACAACTGAATTTACATTTTCTTATTAGACAGTTTAGCAGATTAAATAAAAAAAAATTTTGAATTTGTCAAACAAATATGAGTTTTAACAATGGGTGCACGGTTTCACCACAATTTCATCGTAGTAGACATATTCTAGCATTCATTTCCCTTAATTTTTCACAATTTTCTAATAAACTTTACCTGATATTGAAGGTTTAAAGGAGTCCTTCTAGCCGTCAGAGCTGATTAATTGGACTCCTTGATTACATGTTCGAAATCTACCCCTTCTTAAAAGCTATCAACCTCTGTCTATAAACAATCCTTCACTATTTTCCCTATATCTTTTCTAGTCCTTAACAAAAAAAAATTTAAAAAAAACTGACTTTGGCTCCCTAAGACCTTCGGTATGAGCCGTTTCAAATAAACGAATTATAAAAAAAATCTACACGTAGAGCAATCAACCATAGGTGCACGGATTCACCGCCATTCATAGAAAATTTTCTTTTTATGGTTCTGTATTCTGGATGCTTGGATTTACATAATTTTGAAGGAGTATTTTGACAAATCTTTACCACACCATGTCTCAAGATAAATTTTTGATAAACGATTATTATTTGAAGCTCGGCTTTTTTTTTTAAGAATCCTTGCGTCAATCTAAACTTGATGTAGTATTTTAATTATTCACTATTACATTACAGTTATTGAAGTATATTTATCTGGTGTAGTTACCGAGAAAAAATAAAATCCGTGAAATAATTGGGCAAATTTGATCAAAACTAAGAAATTAATCACAAAAAATCAAAAAAAAAAAATTAATAAATCGATTTCATCCAAGCTTATCGACAGATATTGAATTGTATTTTAGGCTTCCAAAAAATCTTTCATTATTATTTTTATAAAACTTGCTCAAAAAGTTTCGTTTCGGAGGCATGAATAAAAAATTTCACAACACAGTTTGTTTTTTTTTTTTTTGTTTTATATGCCAAATTAAGAGAATGAATCCGTGCAAAATCCGCGCATTTCTTAATGAAATTCAGGCAATGGACTGGTCCCAAGTTTGGTATAAAATATCCAGGCAAACCCAGATGAATCTGAACAATCGGCAACATTTTGATATGGCATTTAAAATACCAGAAAGCCACTAGAGCTATTTATTGAGATTGTAAATTTCGAAGAAAACCTAAAGTGAGCGAAAGTTTTTTATTCTTGTATGAATTATAAGGCTATGAATTTTACCAAACATTTTGACTGATCATGGTCCGAGTTTCCATGGCGATATTTAAATAAATAAGTGAAATATAAAATGAGAAATCTGCAGAGACTCGAAATTGATGAAAATGTGCAAACGTATTTCACCAAAGTTCAACTTTCATACATCCTAGAAAAAAATGTTTATCCTTTTATACCTACTACCAGATATCGCATTCTAAATTAGTTTTCAACAAGTCCCCGTTGAAAGTTTTAAATTAAGAAATATTGGTAAACAGAAATAGTACTTTTGTTAAAAAACATTCTAAATTAACTCTTGCCTGGTTTTTGGGGACAATAGCAAACGCAACGCTTTTTCCAAACTCATTCACAGATTCATCAGTTTCTGTTTTTTTTTCGGTATAAATTACATTTTGAAACATAATTTTTTCTAATTGTTTTAAGCAAAAAACCTTCATTTTAAAAGGCATTTAAGAATGTTTGATGTCTGCTCCAGAAACAACACTTCTCCTCCGTCTGACCATTCTATAATAATGCTGAACCATTTAGAAGTAAAACTCTGAAAAGGGCGTATCCATTTGCCGCACAGTGTGAATTGGCAATAGTGAATATTGTTCTCACCCCTTTCAGGGAGTTATGAAAAATTCTCTTAATAAATTCTGCTTTCACTTGAATAGCAGTCCCAAACTCCCTTTTTTGTAGCCATAATATGCAAAACACACTTTTGATATATGTTGTGCGAAGATTGATGAGTGTGACAAAGTTCCACAATATTAGAATCAAAAAAGAAAATGTTTTCGTGTTCGTTCTGGGAATGAAACAGAATGCGGTTTCGAAAAATGGACTCCGCTCGTTCGCGTGTGTAATTTCGATTTTGCTGCTATGACGAAGCGTTAAGCGGGCCATAGACTACACAAATTGGCCTGTACAAATTCGATGATTCCGCGTCGATTGTTTGATCTATGCTCGCCCACACACTATACAAACATATTTCACGCGAACACAAATGATTGCTGGCGAAAACAGCAACAGCAACAAAAAAAACCATCTCCACCCCGGCTGGGAGAATGTTTTGTACAAAATATTTCGATCCCGACCGATTTTACTCCAACCGTTTGGGCGCTCATTCAAGCAGTGCCATACACTATGCAAATCGTGCTCACAGCGACAAAATTTCATCGAATTTCATCGCATTTGTACAAATGTTGTGTAGTCTGTGGCCCGCTTTAGCTTCGCGCGGATTGCTTTGATGTTTTTTTTTTTCGAACCGTTTGCGTTTTTGGGTGAAGTGATTGAGTGCGCAACATAAACCCAGCCCAGAACATGTATGGACGTGTTCGAATCCATCGCAGCAAGCGGGAAATTTCCAACGAAGGAAAGCTCGAAACTGGTGAGAGCGTTCCATCTATTTTACTTTATTGTTCACCTCATAAGTTGAGACAATTATATGACGTAGCCAATCTAGCATCAAAATTTTATTTTGTTGATTTTTTTTATTGCAATTGTTAGAAAAAAAGTTAAAATCAAATGTTTGTACAGCGAGAAATTACATTAGTTTTTTGGTTTTTCTACTATCTAAAATGATTTATCATTTCCCTACCCAAGATTTAAGATATATGTAGCTGAAACGCAATAAAAAATTTAGATTGATTGTCGATTGTCATTCAAATTATTTAAAACTTAAGGCTGTAAAGCTTGGGGTTTAGATAAAATATTACGTTTTAAAATGTGTAAATATTAACAAAAAATTTATCTCAATCGTCAGATTAAAGTTGATGGATTATTAAAACTTTTACATTCAAGATTTTTACATAATTTGTGCAAATTTAAGCGAAATTTTTAGAACTAATATTATATCCTATTAAACTATGAGAAGTTTAAAATAATATTGTTTTATTTTTAATAATTAGTGATGTCATAAGTTCAAATGTTTTCGTTTTTTTTGTTTGGTAGAATAAAAATTTAACTAAAATTATTAGTTATGCCATGAGGATGTATTATGTAATACCTCGATATAAAGCAACTTCTTTTTAAAGCAACCTCGATATAACGTAATCCAATATAAAGCAACTTTTGCCTCTATATAACGTAACTTTTAAAAATTAGAAAATTTGAATAAATATGTTTAATTTCAATACTTTTTTGTCATAAAAATATAATAATGTTGTTTATTAGCCATGCGGTAAATTCTAAGATGCTTAAAGTGCGAATGAGCGCAAGCGTTGAAAATGTAACTCCAGTACTTTCAGTATTTAGATAGTCGCTTTTGTGCTTTTGAAAACCCAGCCTGGAGCATGTATCTCCATTTCAAAACCTAATGACTATTTTTGCACCTACAGATAAGTTGCTTAAGCTGAAGTGAGGTTAGGGCATGTAGTCTTTTATTCAAATAAGTTTTTATGATTGCTGATCAATCACTGTACAGACTTCTGTACCAACGCGAATGCACGGATTTTATCACTTGCTATGAAAAGGTTCGGTATCCGCCTTCTTAAACTAAGCGGAGAAAAATTGTCCAGTAGGGGAGAATGAGGATACTTGATCCCTGGGGATACTTGATTCCTTAGCTATATCTCGAAACCGGAATGTCTTACAAAGTTCAAATGTTCTAGAAAAATGTGCCAAAATGAGCAAAATAACAATGTTTGTAGTTTAAATTTTTTTAACAAAATAATTGTTTGAGTAATTGAACTTTGTTTGAAAAATTTAACAAAATGTAAATTGAAGATCTTTTTTCATCACTTTAAAATGTTCCTTACATGGGAAAATTATAAAAAAAATATTTGTTCCAATGTATCAATCGTTCGAGCGTAAAATAAACTTCATAATGCCATATTTTCAAAGCAATGGAAAACTCTCAACTTTTTTCAGAAAAAGTTTTCTAAAATGTTGATTTTGGGTACAATTGATCCCCTAGAGTTGGGTACAGTTGAACCCCCTTCCAAATGGCATATTCTTCTTCTGAATTGATCGTTATGATTGCTGAATACGAAATTACTAATATTTATCCAAAAACTAATATTTATCAAACAAATGTCTGAAGAAAAGAGCAAACATAATTAATTTTTTCTTAATTATAAAAAATAGCGCCTTTAAGTATGCAATGTAATAGCGTTGAGACATAGTTATAGAATTTTCTTCTTATGTCTGCTATAAATTGTGAAATGAGAACAAACATGACCTAAATAGTCAATTAACATTCTATCTTGGAATTTTGTTTGATTTTTATACAAGGATTAGGGCTTCCTGAATAAAAGATCAAGTCTCCTTCAATAGGGGATCAAGTCTCCCCTAACTTCAGAAAAATCGCAATTTTTTTACTCCCACGAAAATGCTTCTAGTTCATCAACGGGTTCAAGTATCGTTCTAATTTTTGGAGTATAGAAACTTGAAGTTACAAGCTGTCAGAAAATGTCAAAGACGGCGAGTTGCTAAATTTTCCCAGAAAGATATGGTGAAAACAAGAAAAGGGGTTCAAGTATCCCCACTTTCCCCTATAGCAATAATAGACGAATATATCGCCAAATTTACAAAAAAAGTCCAAGATTAAAATCAATCTCCAGCTCAAATCTGGAATGCTGCCGAAAGTGGGTTGTTTTTAAGAGCACACCAACGCAAACATTAGTTGAGGAAGATGCCAGAAGTCAGTAAGCAGAGGATTACTTTCATGCCATGTAGCAATATGGATGGTAGTTTCAAACTTCCATTAATGATGATAGGGTAATCCACGAAACCACAAGTGTTGAAAAACATTAAAGAGCTGCCAGTATACTACAGGTCCTCCAAGAACGCTTGGATTACCAGAACTTTTTTTTTTGAGCAGTTTGTGCAGTTTCTTAAATCCGAATCAACTTCAGAATCAACTTTTTCACATTTAGGATCACTATCGATGCTCCAAAGGACCATTTTAAGTAGTGTTTCGATATAACGTAACTTCGATATAAAGCAACGAAAAAAAAAAATTCGTTGCTTTATATCGAGGTATTACTGTAGTTAAAAATTTTCTCCTTGTTTTGTAACCTCCATTTTTATACATCTTAAATTAGAGAAAAGATTTTTGATATTGTTAAATTTAAAAAAAAAAGAACTATTGAAACACATTTTTTATTTCATCGAAATGATTGAATCTGATTTCAAAAAGACAGCAAACAGGGTTGATTTTTCTTTGTAAACTTTTTACGTTTAATAATACTGCAAACTACTATTCAAACTTTTTGTTTTAAATTTAAATTTATTAACCTAAAATTATTTTTCACATAAAATTTACTGCCCTTCAAGTTAACTATTTTTTTCTTTTTCAGGTATCAGGTAGTTTTTATGTTATATACATATATGTAGAATATTATTTTGAATTTGAATTATATTTTCATATCGGGGATTGGGAACTAGAGGGAATGCATCTGGGGATAACCCAAAGCAATTATTGCAAGCGGAGTGGGTTGCCAACCATTGTAGGTTTCTGAGGGTTGGATGCCTTCTCTCGACGAACCATCGGCCGTGGAAGCCCGAGAAGTCAATTCAAAGGCCAAGCCACACTGACATAGGCAGGACCTTGCTACCGATGGGGGAATCATACATACATACATACATACATACATACAATATGCAAAACACACTTTTTACGTTTAGTACGTACTTAGTAATACCGTGTAAAGGGGAAGAGAGGGGGGGGGGAGGGGCAATAGGAGGCAATTGGCCCGGGCTTCCCGACTTACCCTCGATTAAAAAAAAAACATTAGGTTCTTTAATCATAACAAGAACTAGAAATCTAGCAAAGGAAATAGAAGCTAGAAAATCCAAATTGAAACATAAAATATACTAGCTAAGGGGACCCTCTTGAAAAAAATTCTCGAATGGTTTCACTCGAATATGAGCTAAGGGAGGCCCCTAGAGTGAGTATTGTAGATTTTTTCTTCACGTTTCTGAAGGCTGAGCAAATCAGAGCATCTTTTTTCCAAAACTTGGAAACTCTGAACATATGATTTGGATTTTTTTTTCAAACGAAATCAAAAAAAAAATTAACCAGAATTTAGTGATTATCCAGGAGAAAAGCCAGTTGAAAGCTGAAAATATTTATAATAAAGAAATAAAAAAAAGTGATGATTTGAAAAATAGAAGCATTTAATGAGAAATAATAATACAAATTTCATTTTTTTAATTCAATTTATTTTAAACACACATCAGTAACGTTAAAATCGTTTTTCAAACTTTCAAATAAAAGATTTTTTTTTATTGTAGCGGCCCACCACACTCACCCACACCAAAAGGCTCAATTGAGCCCCCTGGTAATGGACACTACTGTTCTCAGCACATCTGGCAGCAAAACAATTTAAAAAAAGCAAGCTCATCTTTGCCCATCTTGAGTTTTTGGTTTTTTTTTTTCTGTATATAAATCTAGCCAAATATGGACTTTTTTTAAAACCATATTGTGGAAACCAGCCAGGCCACAGTTCAATTTACTTTGGAACCCGTGTAGGTATGCCAGAAGAAAATCTGTAAAATTTTAATTGACTACCCACAATACACAATTTTTTCAACAGTAAAAAATATGTTAAGGCTTTTATGGCGACTGGAATTACTTTTATTAAGTTAGTCGAGATTTGAACAAATAACAGTACCTAATTATCAGTTCTTAAATGAAGACTTGTAAATAGCAAACAATAGGTGAAACCAAGAAAAGCATATTCCATTTAAGTAAAATTCGAATGTTTTGCACAATTAGTATATTTTTTTAAATTAAAACATTAGGGGAGAGTGGTGATACGATCCCCATTCATTTTTTGAATCATAGTTTTTTGGGAAAATTTATCTACTCGCCGTTTTCTGCATTCTCTAACAGCGTGTATTTTCGAACTTATATGCTACAAAAGTGAGAACGATACATGAATTCGTATATAAACTAGAAGCAATTTCGTGAGACTAAAAATATTTTGATATTTATTATGTTACAGGAGATTTGATCATTCACTAAAGGCGATTCAGACTCGACTCTAGGCAAAAATCTAGTGAAATTTGAAGATAAAAGGTCCGTTGACTATTTTTAACCATATTAATTCTCATTACACAGTTTGTAAGTATCAGACAAAGAGAGCCCATAGTCATGGCATACTTTAAGGCGCAATTTTCTAGTTTTTAGATAAATACAGTATTTTAAGTCCTTTTTACCAGATAATTTTTGGATAAACATAAGTTATTGGACAGCTATTAGTAGTTCCATGATAACCAATGATCACGATCCATTCTGAAGCAAAATTATATCATTTTGAACTCTAGGGATCAATTATACCCATAACACACATTTTGGAAAACTTCTTCTTTAAAAGAAAATGAGAATTCACAATTGCTTTGAAAATATGGCATTGTGAAGTTCGTATTCTACTCTAACGATTGACAAATTGGAATAAATATTTTAATAATAATTTTTTTTCATTTGCGAAACATTTTAAAAGGGAATAAAAGTTCTTAAAATCACTTTTGTGAAATTTTTCAAAAAAGTTCAATAACTTGAAATTTTTTTTTTTAAATTTTGAGATAACAGTACTGTTGGTTTGTTCCATTTTCCTCATTTCCCTAGAACATTTGATATATGTAAGATATTAATGTTTCAATTTAGCAAAGCAATCAAGTGTCCCCAGGTATCAAGTAATCTCATTCTCCCCTACCGGTATTTTTGAGGAATTTATAATTCATGGATTTAAAACTATATAGTTTTTTAAAGCATTTTTGTGTATTGGCTGATTTTTATAAAGAATAAAGTTCCATGGATCTCGAAATAGCATTTTGAACAGCAAAAAAGTTCATCATAGCTTTCGTACAGCTCTATGTGAACTTATGAGTTCGTTCCTTAAACGATATCCGAACTTTTGGTTGCTTGGGATGCCAACAAAATACTTATGAATCTGGGCAATATCAGAGCAAATGTCGAGAATTATTGAAATTTACAAAATATATGAAGAACTTAAAGAGAAACGTTGGAAATCAATGAAAAATAAATTTATAAAACCGAGCGATCTAGAATGCTAACTTTATAAGCATTGAACATTATTAAAATTTGTGAAAATCCCTTTAAAAAAATTCTCAAGTTGCTTAAATTGGTTCAATCGGCCATACTGAGATTGTATTATAAATTTGCATTTTGAGATAGATCTCAGATAAGAAATTCAACTACAACTTTTCCACCTGAAATTTTCTAATATTTATTCTGAAGTACTTTTATTTTGAAATTTTGTTTACCGAAGTAAATATGCAGAATTCAGCATATCATTTTTGTTGAGGCCAATCCCCAAAAAATCGCTGGTCCGGTAAACCAACGGAAGTTCCCAAACGTAGAATGTTCGGACGATAATTAATTGCACGCACTACAGGTGATACGATCACGGAAACATATATTTTTACTCAAATAAAATACGATAAATTCAACAGAGAAACAGTGGACTGTATTTTTAGACGAATGCTAACGACCGACCCGGGTGATCAATTCAATCATCACTTTCTAACTAGCTACTTGCTACCCTCAGCAGCAGCAGCACGTAAATTACCAATCGAGTATGATCGGTTATCGGTCATTCCCTTTTCCACTTTGCACACACGCATTGTTCGTCCTGACCACTGTAGATGCGTGTGGCAGCGGTGAACAATTGTCGCTGCTTGTAATTATTAGCCACTGGCTGATGCGGATATCAATGTTCAATTATTCATAACTCGCGCCCGCTGCTGTTTGGCGCGAACAATTTTAATATTGATAATTCTCAAATTGATTTGAATAAAAAATGGGATTTCATTAATTGACATTTTCAAGTCTTGTGTTGTTTTCTAAATTCCATGGTTTTCTAATTTTTGGGAACTAAAGATATTTGTTGACACTGCTTATCTCATCTGATTCTTTTTTATGATAACTGATTGTGTGTTTTGAACACCTAATCTACATTATGATTTTATGATTTAAAATTTATTTTTTTTTCTCATTTAGAATAACTATTTGACAAGTTTCTCTGTTTTCAAAATTTGTTTTAAAATTTGAAATCCGCATCACATTTTTCAAATTCCAATGAATTACATAAATTTTTTTTGTGTTTATGAATTTGAAATTGAAATAAAATTTTTATTTTGAACTATATACTTAGTAATTTCTTCTTTGGCTCTGATTGTCACTTTGTTCGTCAAATTTGTATATGAGTTGTATTAATAACATGTTCCTCGAATATTGATTCGGAGATTTTATTTAAAGTAGAGACTCTGAATTGTAGTTCTGAATAAATTTTGATTTCAGGATTCAAACTATACTCTTGAATTCTTATATCCTAAGGTTGCCTCATGCCCGGATTTTGCCCGAATTTATTTACTTTATTTGGCAAATAAAAGAAAACAACAACCACCTCCAAAACGAAATTTTTTGAGCTAATTTAATAAATATAATCATGAAAGGTTTTTTGGATATCGAAAATACGATGAGAATTTGTCGATAAGTTTTGATGAAAAATTCAAAATTTTTCAATTTTTTTTTATTTTTGTTAAGTAATTTCTGGATTTTGAGAGAAATTTGCCCGGATTTTGCTGGGTTTTTATACAAAATTGCCCGGTTTGTCCGGCCCGGATATGTGCTGGAAAAATTCTGGTAAACTTATTATATCCGTATCTCCATAGAATTTAAATTTACTTCTTTAGGTTTTTCTTTTCAATTTGGGGTTCAAGGTTTGAAATCTTAATATAACTTCCCAATTATTATGAGGGAAACATTTATACTGCATTCCATGAAGCACATACCAAGCTATTGACGATGAATAAAAAAAAATTTGAAATCTATCTTTGATTTTTTTTAGACTAAGTTTATCTATGACAGATTGTTTGGTTGAGCTCAAACAACAATTTCTAGAGGAAGATTTTTTTTTTAATTTTTGTAACAGAGAAAAATTGAAAATTGTACTGGACTCGAATTTGCACTTGTCCTGGTGTAACTTTAAAAAATATTCAACAAAAAAAAATCAAACCAATCATTTGTGGTTCGAATATTCTAACCTTCTTTTGTATTTTGTTGTTAATTTATTTACAAGATCTGCTGTTAAACTGAAAAAGTTTTCCTGTGATTGCGTATAAGTTAACATTATGACTTTTTTCTACTTAGAGCGATCTCATGAAGGTTTTGTAATTTGTAACAATTTTAGCATATTGAAGAAAGTGATACCTTATCTAGCATATTTTTCCTTTCTGAGGGTAACATAGTCTAAGTTCCACAACAATATAAATAAAAAAGATTGTAGATACACATCCGAAAAATGTTTCCTCGTTAAGAACAAGCATAAACATAGTCTCGCAAACAAAATTTCACGCAGAAAAAAGTTACAACTAGGACTAGTTTTTTCCCTTCAACTTAAACAATTTTGCCTAGTTGGCTCTAGAACATGAAAATGTATATGGGTATAAATAAACATATGATATGTGGAATGGTGAAACCATATTTTGGCCGTCACTTACCATCGGTCTAATTGTGCTGGGACATCTGTAAAAGTCACTTCCTGCGGTCAGACTCTGCAGATACTTTTTGTTGGTTCCCCCGTAGATGGATTCCATTTTTCCTATTTTTTTTTTGTTTCTGCTTGGCAAATATTCACTAGGAACACTGGGAACTGGGATATACAAAAAAGATCCGAATCTGGATGGCTAGCTGGTTGGCAGCTAACTTATGAGGGTTTGAAGGTACCCGGCTGGAATGGTTCTCTCGTGTTGCAGAACACCAGGGGCTCCCCGATTTGTACGCGGGCACAGTTTTTGAATAAGTTTCCCACCGAAAATAGTTGCTTCCGCGATGATAAATGGGATCGAGTTCGGGATGTGATTTTTTTTTCTCTTCAACTGGGCAGCGAAATCGACCGCACTTCCAACTACTAACTAGTGATCCGGGCTATCCCCTCGAAAAAGGTGCATAAATTTTAGGCCAAAAGCCCGCGCTCACTTCGCGTAAGACCCATTTTGTGAGGGCAATTTTTCACCGAAAGCCTTTGCCATCCCATATTCATGGCGTTTTTGTAAAATTCATGCTATTAAACCAAAAAAAAAAACTTGAAATTCACTAAGTGCCACTGCTACGGCGGGAAAAACAAAAGTTTCACTTTCACTGCTGCTGCCTGCTAGTAAGTAATAGCCACTCTCTAGGCTAGGCTCTTCAGATGTGCACTTTTTCCTCCCCTGCTGCTGCTAGACGACGATGGCATTGACCACATGTTCGATGAAGATGATGATGGCGATTTTTATGATTTTTCGACTGTTTCGGGTGAATCACTTTTTTTTTTGGTTGCCGCTACTTCTTTTTACCCAGTTAATTCAAAGAAAGTGAGTAAAAAGCTTCACCAACTTCACTGGCGACCGTCAACTCAACGGAGCAACGTATCAGATTCAAACCAGTAGCGTGGATCGTTTGATTGATTGATTGATTAATTGGCAAACTTTCGGTCAGCGTGACGTTGATCTCCTGCTCGAGCACTCTTCTTCTTTGGGTTTCTTTTTTTTCGGAGCAAAGGCCGTAGACGCGGTTTTGATCAATCAGCCGATGATGTGTTTTCGCTTTCATTCGAAGTTGACCCGGTTCGGTAAGATAATGCGATCTGTAAAAAAAGAAGAAAATTTTTGAACAAACATATTAAAGCATAGTTAATTTAAATTTTGAATTTCAAAAGGCAGATCATTTGTTAGTTTTGCGATTATCAGAATACAATGGGGAATTCTTTCTTCTTAGTCTGCAATCATGGTGTTTGAAATGCTATAATTTCAAAACAATAAAACATGAAAAAGAATATCATTAATTTCCATTTAAAATAAGAATGAACCATTTCAGTTACGATCAGTTAGTGAAAATCACCTATAGAGCATTTCAGGTTCAGTGATTCTGGTGGATGTGAGTAGCCAATAAAGCTAAGCTAAGCTATCAGAAAACGATGTATTAAATTAAAAATGGAATGCATTTTTCATTCTATTGGACAGAGTGCATCAAAGACACTAACTTTTAATTCATTATAAGGGTAAAATATGCAGATTCTATTCAATTATATATATATATATATTTTTAGAGGATTTGAACCTACATGGTTATTCTTTCTCTTGTGAAAAGAAAATTTCAAATTACAATCCTATTTTTAGATTTTGATAAGTAAATTTGAACTTTTGAGGAATTTCTTAAAGTTTTCTTCGTTCACCGTGTTAAATATTCAGAAAGGTCTTCGAAAAAACCTTTTTTTTTCAAGACACAGAAAATGAGAATGTATGTACAACGTTTTATACATTTCAGAGCGCTATCAAATGAACTTGAAAATAAATGACGGAGAACGATCTTCTTTATTTTGGCAACAACTAGAATAATAAAATATTTGATAATATTAAGTTTATCGAGGTGCAGTGTTTCATATTGTTGAATTAAGCCATTTGATTTTTACAACAATTATAGATAAAGCCTTTAGAGTTTTGCTGTGAAGTAAAAAATTATGTGAAAAGTGAACTACGAGATTTATCGTATTTATTCTAGGAAAAATGAAATCAGTTAAATATAATTAATTTCTTGAGCTCCGTAAAACAGTGTTCAATTAGTTTAAGACTAATGATAAAAAGCATAACTCTTAGATGAAAAAAAAAAACAATTAATTGAATTTGAATGCAGGGTGATTTGCTAATTTTTGCACAGCTCAGCACATGGTTTTGGTTTATATGCAGTTTTTTATTAAGACATTCCGACCTAATTCGCTCGATTTTTTTGTTGATTGTACTCATACAGACTTGGTCAACAAAATCCGAAAGTTCAAAGGTTCGAAAAAGTGGCTTCAAAATTTAATAAAATCTTTTAAAGCAGGTTGTCTATGCCCAATGTCCATCGTGGCTATTTTTCCGATTTTTTCCAATGGTCGAACATCTTAAAAGGCTTTTAAAGACTCAGCCTAAGGACAAGGCTAAGGAGCTGATATTGGAAGCTTTTAATGAAAACTTTTAGTTCAAATACAATCCAATTTTTAGATGGACCCTTTTTAAGAATGTCGTCCATATAAACTGTCCAATTCACAACACGCAAAATTTGGACCGAAAATCCCAAAGAATTCTCAGATGCCGATTTGAGAGACTTAAATATTACTTAAATTACGTGAAATTTTCTGAGAAATTCAAAACTGCCGTCATATTTGACCGGAAGTTTCTAAGTAGATTGTTATTTTACCCTATTCACCCAGTAATAAGCTTTTATCTTTTTTTTTCAATTTTATTTGAGACTTTTTAAACACTGAGTGCTCATTCGAGCCTTTTTGTCTTTATTTGTTCTTCCAACTTGAAACCCGAAGTCAATAACATTCCAATGAACTAACAGGTTCTTTAACACTTAAAAGGGACTATTTGCATATTAAAAATAAAAGGAAGTGTCATTTCATAAAATAATTGCTTTATACCTCACTTGAATATTAATCAATTTTTACAAAATTAATATCAATTTGAAACTTAAGATTGCACTTAACCACTTCCGAAATTTAAGATCGTTTGACTAATTGATGCTAAGATATGCAGTGACAGATTAGAATTTCTGAAAAAAATAAGTAGAATAAGTAGAAGGCGCTTTCCAACCTGCGGCTTTAATTTTTTTTAAATTTTGGGTCGATACTTTCTACAGTGCAGTGTGCAATATTTTCAGCAAAATCAAGTGGGTTCGCTATTCACATGAAAAACCATTCTTGAAGTTTCGTCATATTCTTAAAGTAATAGATCATCTCGAAATTTGAGGCGCAGTTAGGCCGAAACAAATTTCAAAGCCTTCTTTTGTCACTCGGAGTTGGAACATCGCGAGCGAGGGGATAATAAAAAATAATGCGAAAAACAAATAAATTGGAATAAATTGCACCAAAGATTGTATGCAACTAAATTGCATACTAAATATATCATCGCACAAAACCTATAAATCAATCAATGTTTTTTTTTTCGAAAAATGCAATTCAATCGAGAAAGCAAAAAAGTGATAAATCTCCCATCTTCCACAATCTGTTTTTTAATCTCGTAATCTTTCGAATATTTGATATTTTTTTCAAAATTTCCTTAAAATACATCAAACTTTATTTATCCCCCCTTTGGGTTTTCTGGAAATTTCGAAGGGGGGTTGACAAAAGAAGAAACTGATATTTGTTCCAGCCTTATTTGCAGAACAATCTTTAGATTTATTGCAAAAAGTTCTAAGTTTACTATCGGAATGAAGGACTTAAAAACAATCTGATAAAAAGTAGTTCCTCAAAGCCAAATCAGTTCAAGTGCCTTGAGACTACATTGAAACTCTTCAGTCATTGCAAATTGCCCAACTTTCCATGGGAAATACATTTTCCAATAGTTCAAAACTTCAAGGAAGACCTTTAAAAAGAAGACTCTAAGAACATCAAAGATCAATAAATTTGATTTTTTCTACCACATTTAAGTTGTCTTTATATTGACGTTTTATTATTGAGTGCCAAATGAGGAGAATTTTGAGAAAGGACTAATAAATATTCCAATTGACTGGATTTAGTGTTGTTTTTGAAAAAAAAAATTAATTGCTGAAATAATGTTTTTTTAAGCTTCCTGTGCAACGATGGGGCAGAAGACAACGATTGCCAAATCACCCTAGCAAATTTTTTTTCAAAGTATATTGATCCAAGTTGGTTTATATGCCGATGTATTTTAATACAATACGAAACCCCGAATCTCCGTGGACATTAATGGACAAAATTAAGGAAATTTTTTTGGGTTAACGACTTATTTTTAACATTATTTAATCATTTATCATACATTGCCTTCTTATCAAGTGAGTTAAATAATAATGGAATAAATTTCAAATTCAAAAAAATCATCAAGATTCAGGTTAAGTTAATCTAGTCCCAAATCCCATTATATATTGTTAAAAAAATAGAATCATCCAAACAAATTTGGAGCCAAAGTTTCAAGAAGGGTCTATTGGCGGAGCTCACAAATGAAGAACGACATTCTAATTACGAGTAAAGATGAATGTTTTGAAATCATAATTAGATTAGGAAAACACATTATAATTCAGATTGTAACAAAATTATAAGTTTGTATCTTACGTTACATGTTTATAAAAATAAATAAATAAATAAACAAATAAATAATTTAAGGGTAAATAAACAGATTTTCGTGATTGTAAAGACACAATTTGAACCAATACTAGAGCAGGGCTGCCTTGGCACTATCTGCTTAAAATGATCCTTGATTTTTTCCGGAGCTACACTGTGGTGGATACGGGCCACTCTAACCAAAACGAAAAAGATTCAGTCAGCATGTAGCGCGATTGAAGCGATATAGGGGAACTGGGGGTATAATGCCCAGTGTGGGCAAAACGCCCCACTGCGATATCTAGCTAGACATACACTTATTTTAAGAATTCGGTACGCTATTCCCTTCTAATTAACAGAAGGAACCTTTTGTACAAAAAATTAGCATCAAATATGCGATAAATCCCTGCGAAAATCCAAAAATACTTTTCAAGCCATATTCCTTGCAATTTGTGCCTTGACTTTCGTAAGCAATTACGGCATCTATCGACAAAAAAAGTTACCTGACATCTGTTACAATGATGAACATTGGTCTTGAAAATCATCACAAAACGAAAAATTTTCTTATTCAATTATTTTTTCTGTTATTTTGAACGATTTTTAATAAACATGTCTAGGTAGGGCAAAATGCGCCATGTCCGTTTATCTTTAAGCATGTTTCATATTTGTTTAAATTTATATGTAGTTTCATCACAACAATTTTAAAGATATTTATAAGTTGTATTGGAAATGATAACTTGAATTTAAAGGAATATATTTAAAATTCCTAAATTTAATATAGATTTAATTAACTATTCACAAGAATTTCAGTATATCTGGCAGCACTGCGCGTAGCAATACATTTTTCCATCTGTGAAGTAGAATAGAAGTGTTTTTACCTGGCAAACACTTTCGGAGGCACTTGGATCAATAAACACTTATTAAACGTTAAACGGCGCGATTGGGTACACACATATGCGCATTATGCCCCTACTGAATCTGAAATCCAATTTTTAACCTACTTTTCAAACTTCATTAAATTTGTGGCCATTTATGACCTTCCAGTTATTCTTACTATCAGATTTAGACAAAAAATAAACCAAACTTCCAAACACAACCGAAAATTAAAGTTAATCTTTTCAAATGTATTCTAAAACAAGGCTTTCTTCTTAACGTGGGCATTATGCCCCCTCTTCCCCTATGATGAAAAGGATAAAAGAAACATACACCAGCATAAGGCGCATTTTTCGGAGCTTTGACAGAGGTGCCAGGTATCCCGATTTTTCAGGATTTGTCCTGTTTTTCGAAAGACCGTCCTGATTTTTGAAAAACTCTCAAATATTCCTGATTTTTGAAAATTGCTCTTTATAATGTCCCGATATTCCAAAATATCTCAACAAGGATCGAATTTGAAGTTAAGTTATGAGAACATCAAACAAATCGGCAATTAACCCATTTAACCGGACCGGATGGTAATCTGCGGTTCAGATAATATTTAAATGGGGATTAACATTACATTTGTCTCATATATTAACTCTCTGGATCCCAATATTTTCGGATGAAAAAATCACAGGAATTGTATTTTGTGATTACATCTTTGTTAAAAACTACATTTGGCTACATTGAATAATAGTCTAACAAATCTCGAATTTTGTGATGATTAGCAAATTTGATTTGAAATTTTCAGAGTCTAACAAAAAAAAACCTAACACAAGATGAAAAAACACCATATTTGGATCTTAATCTTTGAAATCCCTCATCGATGGCTTAATTGGAAAGCCAAATATTAGTGACATTTAATTACACTAAAATGAATATAAATTGTTTTCTTAACTGTTGGTTTGGAAAAATTTTATACAAAGTTGAACAGTTATTGCAAGCAAATTCTTCGATTCAATCTGGCATATAGTGACCAATAAGGCTCATTAGAAATTAATCAATAACAATTGCCCTGATGCACATTATGTGGGTAAATGTTTACAAATCATCAATTTTTTTTAAAACATATGTTTTATATCATTTTATGCATTCAAGTTTATAAAATTTCCATGATTCAAGAACAGGAATTACAAAATAAATAACTGGCCTTCCTGACTTTGTCATATCCGGAATACACGCTATCACGCTATCAGTTACACAAAATTTTCGAATCAGGGCTTCAATTTTGTCCGCTAAAGGATGCTGGCGCTGTCGCCTTTTCATTGTATGGAGAATACGACTGTGGTAAATATTGAATAAATATACTTGATTTATTCCTATATCAAGCATACTAAAAAACTAGAGGTTGATTGGATGAGAATGCTGTTAAGATTGAAACTGAAGGCTTCAAATTATTTCTCAAAACCGATTAGGTAAGGACTCAAAAAGTTTCTATCGGTCTCGCTCGAGGACAATTTGGCGGATTCATCGCTTTCGGTATGATCTGGACTTAGTTGGGTTTGTACCAAGCCATCGCACACAGGGGAAAATGATACAAAATGATGATCAAAATTGTTTATGTCAAAACGAAGCGTTTGAGACTTTTATCAGAACATTTTACCTACATAACAAGTACTTCAAAATGAGTTCTCGATAAAAGTGATTAAATCACCTTGTAGTGAGATTGAAATTTTTTTTTCATATATTTCATTTAAGAGCTATTATGGCTTTGCAAGTTTTCAGATGGATTCAGTCTAAATATTTAAATTAAGTTTTCCATTTTAGATGACTCAAAAAATTTTCAAACATATTTTTCAAATATATGAGCTCTATCTAAAAAAAACTGAAATTAAAAAATATGTTTGAACTCTTCTAAATTTTTAAGGTTAGCATTTACGACATTGCCGTAATAAAAAAATTGTTATACTTTTTACAATCTAAATACTTGCTCAAGACATGACAGCTCTAACTTGAAAATAATTTGTTCAATCTCACTACTAGGTAATTTGATCACTTTTAACAAAAGCTTATTTTGGAATACTTGTAATGTATGTAAAATGTCTAGTTTAGTTCTTGGTCTAAAAAGCTTCGATTCGGCATTAAAAATTTTGATTACCCACCCCCCCCCCCCCCCCCCCCCTGTGGCAGTATAGGCATCATTAATCGGGGCACGATGAGCGTTTTCTGCTGTGGAATTTAGCAGCGATCTTATTATTAGGCCAATAGGTAAGGTGTCGGAGAGATAATCAGGGGACTTAAGCTCGATTCCAGGTCTTGACAATTTTATTTTTTTCAAAATTTCCCCGTCCAGGAATCCATCTCCCAATGCAGCTGCCGAGTCGTTTGCGAACATCCTGAATTATATCATCGATCGTCATGTGCCGAAATGCAGCACGGCTACCAATCTATGGACCCCCTGGGTTACTGGAAGTCTTCGGAGACTTAAGACGGCTAGGCAGCGCGCACTACGCAACTACAACAAGCACAAGTCCCTCTACACTAAGGACAAATATCGCAAATTGAATTCTGCCTATAAGAAAGCCAGGAAGCGTTGCTACCGGAATTATATTAATCGGTTACAACAGAATTTCAAGAGCAGTCCGAATCTTTTAGAAAGCACGTGAAAAATCAGCGGAGAGAATCAGGGCTACCGTCTCACATGTTCCTGAATGTTCTTTCTGCTGCATTCGACAAGGTGAACCACGATATCGCTATCGCAAAGCTGGAACGTCTGGGTTTCTGTGGATCCCTTCTGCACTGGTTCCACAGTTACTTAACAGGTCGAAAGTTAACTGTTCGTATTGGTGACTCCTTTTCAAATCATTTTCTTGCCTGCTCCGGTGTGCCTCGAGGAAGTCATTTAGGACCACTAATTTTCGTGATAAATTTTAATGACTTACTCTCGCTCCTTGACTGCAAAAAACTTGCATATGCCGACGACCTGAAACTCTTTCACACCATAAACAGCCAAGAGGACACCAATTTCCTGCAGCAGCAGTTCAACGTGTTTGCTCAGTGGTGTGACATGAATTGCCTGCCCTTGGATCGCAGTAAATGCTCGGTCGTATCATTCTCACGTATTTCGCATGGTCAAAGACTTCAAAGACGTGTATCGCCTGAAAAGTCTTTACTGCTGTATAGTTCGTTCCATCCTCGAGTATGCTTCAGCTGTTTGGTGAACGTATCGAGGCTATCCAGCGTCGCTTCTTACGGTATGCCCTACGCCATTTGAACTGGCAAGACCCGTTCCGTTTACCAAGCTATGAGAATCGCTGTCGCCTTATAGACCTAGATACGCTTCAAGCCCGCAGAAACGCTACGCGCGCTCTAGTTGTTGCTGATCTCTTAATGTCCAGAGTTGACTGTCCCGTTTTGCTGGAGACCATCCCTCTCAGCGTGCGTCCCCGAGGATTGAGAAACCAGCTTTTGCAGCTCTTTGTTCTAATTCGTCTCAACAACTATGGAGCGAACAGCGCATTTATCGGCATATTGAAAACGTTCAATCGCTTTTCTGAGCATTTCGACTTCGATGTTTCGCGGAACGTGTTCCGGAATTTTTTTTAACTGTTTCAAGAGCTGTATAAACCTGTGTTAACTTTTATGTTAATTTTATCTTGTATTGTAATTACTTTTAAGATTAAAGCCGCCGACCGAGGATAGCGTTAGAAGATAGCGGATAGCGTTTCAGTCTTCTAAGCCAGAGGTCATGAGATCGAGTCTTGGTCACGGCATACATAGTCCTCTTTCTGTGGGCTGGTGGTGTTAGCATTTGTAAGATGCTAGCCATCATATCCTTGAATGATGTACGCTTTAGTCTTAAGTAGAATTTAGATCTCTTCAAAGAAACATGAAGTTTCACTGAGATCCTATATGTGTGTGTAAGTTATCATTAGGATCTACATATGATCCGTTGATTTTATTCTAATAAACAAATCTATATATATATATAAAGCAATTTCTGTATGTTTGTTTGTTTGTTTGTTTGTTTGTTTGTTTGTTTGTTTGTTTGTTTGTCCTCTATATACTCAGCCGTCTTAAGGGCTAGAGCGCTGAAATTTGGCATGGATGCTCATTAGGACCAGGAAGAATGAAAAACGTTTTTAGATTTTCGGATGACCCCTTCGGAAGGGGGTCGTCCATAGAACACAAATATTGTTTTCGCGATATTGACGTTACTTTTCGTCGGATCGTGTTGAAAATTTGCACATGAGTGTTTTGAAAGACGAGCAATCGATTTCAGGTGTCAAATTTTGTGTTAGGGGTCAGCCAAAAGGGTCGTCCATATTAACTGTTCGCTGTTTTTGCGATATTGATGTTATTATACATCGTATTCAGATGAAAATTGGTACACGATAGTTTTGAGTGACGTGCAATCGATTCGAGGTATCAAATTCAGTGTAAGAGGCCGGCAAAAGGGGTCGTCCATATTAAATTTTCAGTTTTTGAGTAATATTAACGTTTTTATACATCGGATTGGGGTGAAATGCACATAGGAGTTATTAGGGACAAACAACTGATTTCACTTATCCAAACTAAAATCAGGGGTCGGCCAAAGGGGTTGTCCATATTAACTATTTACTGTTGATGCGATATTGTCGTTATTATATATCGGATTCAGACGAAAATTGGTACACGAGAGTTTTGAGGGACGAGCAATGGATTTCAGGTATTAAATTCAGTGTAAGGAGCCGGCAAAGGGGGTCGTCCATGTAAACCTTTCAATATTTTCACAATATCGTCGTTATTTTACATCGGATTGGGATGAAAATTTGCACACGGTAGTTTTCAGGGACGAGCAACCGATTTCAGATGACAAATGTTTTGCCACGGGTCGACGAAAGGGGTCGTCCATATAAATTAATTTTTCACTGTTTTTAGAAATATTGACGTTATTATACAATGAATTGCTTTAAAAATTTGCACACGGGAGTTTTGAGTGAAGGGCAATCGATTTCTGTCATCAAAGATAATATAAGAGCCCCCGAAAGGGGTTTAGCTTTTTGGCAATAATTGCGTTGTTATGCGATGATCGAGTCGAAATTTATACACGGGGTTTTTGGCACGGTCAAAGGATTTCTGATTTCAAATTTAGTAGCAGACGACAGACAAAGTGATCGGCTAATATTATTGCAATTATTACTCAACAATGAATTCAGAAGTACATCTGGAAAATGCTTGGCAATAGGCTTTCATACAAACTGTTCATGACATATTCCAAGTTGAAAGCGAAACGGAGTTCGTATGGGATCAGCTAGTAAACAAATAAACAAGTCAAGCTATAGCTCTTTAATTCAGTTAACTTCATTGAGCTGAACTCGCTGCTAGACTCTGTGGCAGAACATCTTCATCGTGTCCCGATCAATGCTTCCCTGTTCGCCCCGAGTCAACAAGTTAAAGTAAAAATGCGTTTTAAAATTGATGTTGGTGAAAAATCAAAAAATTAATGATGGTGAAAATTGAGAAACAATATGCATGTTGCAATGCGTTCATTATAGATGAAATAATTTAACGATCATCATCATTCATCATCATCATCATCATTTTTTTCAATATTTCTGTAAAGATGATATGGAGATTTTTTTCTGCTAATAAATTAAAACAATAGGAACTACAAAACTGTTCCTCGTGATAATTTATTTGAAAAAAATGCGTACTTTTGTCGAAAAGAGGAGTGCTTTCTATGCCCCGGGTGCTCGTTATGCCTTTATCTCCCCTAAAAAAAAATTTTATTGATGAATTTGCCATAAACTGTCTTAGCTTTACTATTGCGTATTGTCTGATTCTTCGGATTTATCACGAAACGAACAACAGTCACATCTGTAGCCTTGAAAATTCGTTAGTAAACTGACTTTTCCAGTGCTCATTTTTGTATACCGTTTTTCAATCTCTATCCCTGTTTTTCTCTCTCAAATCGTTCTCTCCTTCGTTACCGCGTTCATCGAAGAATACACGGTGAAATGAAAATAATTACAGATTGGTTTATTTTTAATTTATATGGCATCATAACTTTTTAAATATTCTTTTTGTTCTAAATAAGTAATTACTCACCCGTATCCTACACATATGATGATCAGTATTGATGTTGGTATTGATGTTAATGTATGTACATTCAGTTAAAATGAAGAGTAAATTTATCTTTAATAACGATTTAAACGTAATTTTTGTGAAATGTTTATTTTAATTGACGGTGTTGGAATGAATCTTAACATGGACCTTAAATGGGTATTTTAAATAATAAATTCAAGAGGATGTTTAATAAAATTGGTTGATCATTGTAGTCGTTCTGCTGATCATTTTGATGTGATCATTATGCTTGTTTTTCTTTACCAATATTGTGACCCAAAGTGTGAAGTCAGAGGCCTGTTAGCTTTTATCTTCTCATCACAAAAGAAGGTGGAAGCAACGCTGAGAAGTTTTTCTGAAGAAAAAGTCACAAAACCAACACAAATCGGTCATTTTTCCGGGTTGATGAATACCTATCCGATTTGAGGTTGCTCCCGAATGCCACCATTCAGTAGCAAAGTGGGAGCTCAGAGGTTTTTTTTTCAACATATATTATACCTTTATTTGCAATTCATGACCTTAGCCTAGCGGAAGAACGGACAACTGTAGGTTGGTAATGATGGCACTCGAAGTCCTCCACCAATTTGCATAGTCGAGCGAGAGCTAGTCAACGTCGTTGATGATTACGAATGCATACCATTGAAGTTTATATGTACCTCAGTCAGTTGTAATCGCAACGATTGAACGGAATGGAAAGAATAAGAAACTCAACGGGATGATGTTAATGTTGTTGTTGTTGTTGTTGATGATGATGATTTGCGTGAGTCTGAAAATTGATATGTTTGTTTGCTATTCATAACGCAGTCACGATATGTAAAGCTGCAAGGGGGATAACGGGTTTTGATTTGTTCTGCGGGAAAATCCGGGAAGCAGACCTCCTCAGGAAGGTTCACCAGGCAGAGTGCGAAAGGTCATTGACAACAACCTAGTTTTTTTTTTCTTCATCGGCATGCAAATTACTTCTGGGAAATCAGAACAAACACGCATTCGGGGAATGTGTTTACACATGGAGCTATCAGAACATTATGTAACAAGAAATTAGATCAATCAACATACTACATGCGGTATCATTTGCAATCCCATCTATTAACCCACTTTCGAGGAGGAAACAAATGAGTTCAATTAAGGGTGAAGAAGTCATTCTTTATGATGATTATAGGTTGAAGAGCATAGGAATGAAGTTCTTTGATGGTGGAATGATAAAACAACAACATGTTTTTTGAATCGTTTGACTTGAGACATTCATAAGTTTTAAGTTAATAGGGACATACATGACTAGTTTTTTTTAATTGAATTAAAACAAACATGGATTGAAAATTTATCGGATTCCTACACACAGTATGAATGTATCCTTCGGTAACAAGTTAGGTCAGTTAAGGGGTTAGGGTCTCGTCATGATTGCATGAAATTCTGTCATCTCTCTCAACAAGTTATTAAACAACAGACATTAAAATCAAAATAATTGCGAGGAAAGGTCGTTAACAAATCAAAACTATGCATCAAAAGTGCTTATTGGCTCGCTATAGTGAACACTTTTTAAGTGATGATCAGCTCGTTTCATGTGAAGGTTTTGTATTCAAATGTCACATTTTCATCCCCATTTACTTTTTAACGATGATTCGAAACGAACAGCTAGCTTTTATCATTTTCATACAGTTTTCGAAAATTTTATTTGTTTTCAATACTGTAGAATTACAGCGAATCGAAATCAGATACGAGGGGGAGAAATTTTTCGAAACTGACATTCGTGTCAAAAAGTTCAACCGCTCTGTTGCTGTTTTGGATGGAACAGCAAATCTTACCAAGGATATTGATAACTCGTATAAGGCAGTTTTCTTATGGAAATGTTTAATGAATTGGTAAATCTGAGGCTTTCCTTCATTTCAGGGGATGATGAAATTTGCCTACAGTGTCCTTGGGAACAATCAGTTCATAGAATATCCGCTAAAGTGGCCGGAAGCACCGGTTTGTAAATTTTTGAAAAATTCCTACCGCGATTGGCAATGGATGGTAAGAAATCGTTCCAACTTTCCGGAGGTGCCTCAGGACGGTGAACTGTGTCCATTTCCGAAGGGCGATTACTGGATAAGGAATTTCCACAACGTAGATATGGACGTTTGGAGCTTCATTCCCGACGGACTGTGGCGGCATTCGTTTGTGTTGACCGGACCCGGGAAGGATCGGGTTCAGATTGATGCGTACATCGTTTTACACAAAGGCGTTCCATGGTGGAGACCTTGGCAGAAGGAAAACGGGACTGCTACCTAAATTATAGTTCTTTTTGTACCTAATAGACTACAGAGAATTAAAACGTTTAATTATCAACTAATATTTGATCTCATTCTCCTTATCCATATTTCCAAGTGGAAGCATTTTTTGTATACACACGTCAAAGTTTTAATTTTATGAAGAATTTACTCACCGGTGAGTTCTCAGTATTTTAACAATACCACTCGAACGCTAGCGGCGATGATTCGATTTGAGACCGCCGGCATAACCCACGCAGTGCAACAGTATTGCGTATGACTGAAGGAAACAAAATTAACACGTTCGTCGCCATTGCATTGGACCCAAGAAACTAAAAAAAAAATAAATAACACGGCATCATAGCATCGGAGGTAGTCCTTTATCAGATTATCGACCCTAACGTTTCGTAACCCAACATGTCACTGAACTGACTTTCGATACCAAAAGTACCATTGAACGCACTCGCGCAATGACAGCAGTAGAATTCGAAGATGCGTTCGAAGCGTAAGTGAGAAGTGAGTTCAGGAGTCTAGGCGGGAAGATAAAAGCGAGATAGATTGTAAACAAAACAAAGATTGTGGAATCTCAATGCAAGTAGTATCGTTTGGTGATCAGAAGAAAATTTAAGCTAAGTTTGCAGTGGTTATTGTTGAGTTTGAATACTTACCCTAGATTTACGTGTTAAGGTAGGCCTAAACATCAAATTGAATTGCGTAACGCAAATAATAATTGAAAATTATCCCAATCTAGGCATTTGCAACTTTAGTACGAAGGCGCGAAGTGAAACTGCGCAGGGAAGTTGAGCACAGGTATGCCTATGAAAAGTGATGAAAAGTGATAGTTCTAATGCATTGTTATTTAATCTAGGCTACAATACCACGCAACGAAGCGTTTTCAATTAGGAATCGCCAGATTGAACCGAAATCGAATTGAGGTGAGAAATTGATTGAGAAAAGTGGAAATTGAATCTCTAACCTAGGATTATTAAAGGTGTAGGGACTAGCAGCGGAAAATAGCTGGAATCGAGACAGAAGTAAGCGATAGGAAGTTCACTAAACGTAAGCTTGAAAATTGTTCTCAGTGTATTCCAAAATTAATTTGTATTCAAATCGTAGGAATTTAAAACGTGTCCCGGTAGAGCTTCGAACGGACAAATAAAGGGGAACGTTACGAATCCGAAAACAAACTTTCATTGTTACCGCGATCCGGAAGTAACAATTTATACAACAAGATGATAACGAACTGGGAAGGCTTCACACAGATGGATCTGTTTCTGAGTGTTTCTGAAAGTTTTTTTTTCTAGAATATGAGATTTTAAAGTTTCTCAATTCTCATTTTCGTCATTTTTCAAATTTTCGATCAAAAAATCGATATTTATCATCAAGAGTGTTGTAAATCGGTAGACAGTTCTGCTTTCTTTTCTCTGTTGAAACAATGAAAGTGTTTCAACAAAGAAATAAGAATAACAGAGTTTCAGAAAGTTTTCTTTAATAAATAAAAATAAAAATAACATTAAGTTTGATATCATCCATATCGACTGATGAAACTCATGAAATGTTATTTCGAGTATTATTCCTGTTCCTGGTTTTTTCAGGATTTGCATGACTTTTCGAGGACCAGCCTCCATTTTCCTTATTTTTGTAAATAAACCTGATTACGCCTGAATTTATAATTTTCACGAAAAATAATATGTTTCAATTTACAGAATAATGTAAATTTTTATCTTAATCCGTCCTTTATGACACTATTGGAAGTATTATTTTATTGGAAGCTTGTAATTTTTTTCTTCAGAAGCATCCAAATTCTTAGCATCCAGCTAAGAATTTCTCATTATCGGAGTTTAATTTCTATTCTATAAACAGTTTTTCATTTGAAAGGTGTTCAGTTTTTTAAAGCTTTTATAAATTAATCAGGAATCTTGAAGGCTTCATGTGCAAGAAAAACCTGTTCGGGGTTCAAATCAAATTTATTTTCAACGCTTTTAAACTCCATACATTAAAATTTTTGTTTAAATGTTTGTTTTTGAAGTATCTATAATATAAATAATGTTAAACAACAATTCCATAAAAATATTTCCAGCTGAATTTTTCTAAGCCTAACGATCAAGTAAAAGTTATTCTATCAAAAATAAAGTATCATTTATAATTTATTTCACTTTAAAAATCCTGTGAAAAAAAAATAAATTTTTAAATGAACACAATTTTGAAAATTAGTTCAGATCTTATTTAATATAAGGGTTTTCACCTATTTTGTGTTTTGGGCAATTTTAGTTCCAAATCTGGATTTGCACCTGCATAAAAATTTTGAATTCCGCATGTGAAATCGATTTTCGAATCAAAATACCAAACAAAAATTGCCAATTATTATGAACGCGACAGAAAGAATCTTGAACCAGAAATCAGTGATTTGAATTGAATATTTTTGATTTCCTTTATGAAATTTTTTTAAAATAAATTTAAACTGAAATTTATTTATTCGTAATTCAACTAGTAGTGAATCTTAAAGAAAATTCCAAAAGATGAAACTCTGACATTTCAATTCTGGCTCACCATTGCGGAAATCTCAAATTTTCAATTCTGCATAAGAACTTGTACTATGAAATCAATTTGCGGCTTTATCGGTGAGGGTTAAAGAGTTGAAATGAAGTATGTGGTCAAGCTTCTATTTCAAATGCTCTTCGCTCTTTTCACCACCTTAGAATTTCCTTCTGACCTTCTATCCGTCTTTCATTTCAACTCTTTAACCCTAACCGATAAAGCCACAAATTAATTTCATAAAACAAATTCTCGGTGATTTCTCTTCTTAAATAATAAAAAAAAAACTGAAAGTAAAAATTATAAATTCAAATCTTAAAAATGGTTCGTTATTTTAATCATTTTCTTTCGATTTCGTGGAATGATGAGTTTCGAGCATTGAAAATGAACCTAATTTTAGTATTACATGCAATTTGTCCCAATGATAAACCGAACTTTAAATCAAGAATAATAATTTGGATACAGATTCCACAATCTGGTCACAGTCAACAAATTTGGAATTTATAAAAATTGGATTCAGAAAATCAAAAATGCTTCAAACCCAAGCAGAAATTTTTCCGCACTTATCTGGGCAGGGCAAATCCGGGCAATTTGATCTTGAAACCTTTCTAAATCTGGGCATTCGATTTCAAAGTTTCAAACCGAAAATCTGGGCAATATCTTGGCAAATTAAGGTTATCAAAATCAAGAAGGAAAAATCGAAAAGTTGTTTTCCCATCGAAACACATCATCCAGTTAATTTTTACAAACTTTGTTAAGAACTGTTTTGATTGCAAAATACATGATTTTGCAAATAAAGTAAAAACATTCGGGCAAAATCCGGGTAATCTGGCAACCTTAGTGAATGAAATCTTATTGAAAATTCGATACTCGGGACTAAAGACTGTACCCAAAATTCATGTTCCATCTTCATTGGTGAAAAACTTTTGTTATTTTTTTCGAGTACAGTCTTTAAATATCTATCAACAATTAAGAAAATTATGGAAAAACTATGGTAGAATTTTAGACCTGGGATAAGATTTTGAGGTTTTGGCCTTAGTTCTGAGTCGAGATAGTTAGTATTGATTCACTTTAGTCGTTTATCAAAATTTGTTTATGAAAATTTTGAGTTAAGAGAAGAACATTCTTCTTGACATTTTTGGACCCTCGTGGGGAGGGGGGGTTAACCCCCAAAACTCCTCCCGTTCCTACGGCCATGGTCTAGAGTTTAAATTAAACACTTTGTACAAAATTTCTAGTTTTGTAAACCTTGTAACGTAACTCAAATATGATACTCAGATAATTTTCAGCTACAATCGCCGGTTTTTATGATTACACTGGGTGACAGCCAAAAATTAGTCTGGGGTTTCTCAGCTGATTTAGACTAATTTTTGTGTCCAGAGTTTGAATATCACATTGATTTTGCTGTATCAGGTCAACTTTTTGAGATACAGTATTCTAATATCCTGACCTGATTGAACAAAACCATGGTCATTTTCGGACTCAGGGCGTCAATATTAGTCTAATTCAGTTGGAAAACCCTGGACTATTTTCAAAAAATCTTTTTTTGTTACTCAGTGTTATCATAGTCAAAGGATAAAATCGATTAAATGTGTTTTATGAAAGAACTGTATGTTAGATTCCAATCGCACAAAAAAAAATCGCTTAATACATAAGATATCTGATCTTAAAAGCTTGATGTTGGACATATGGAAAAAATTTTCAAAGATTATGGTCACAATAAAAATTTAAAAAGAAGTGTTAAAACCGTACATTTCATTCATTATCGAAGAAGAATGACCTTGACGGGTTAAACTCCTATCAAAAAGAAAAAAAAGTACTTTTCATTCGATCAACCGCCAAAATTGTTCCATTAACCGCAAAAAAATTTTGAATGGTGGAACTTTTTTACATATTTTGACATCATTAGAAAGTAGTTATCTGATTACTCTAACCCCTATATTTTCTTTTCAACTGATTTTGGGTATAAAGCGCAAAATGTTTGAAATAAAATAAACTGTATCTATCGTATTTACAAGTTGCCTATGCACTACTCTTTGTGAAAATATAAACTTAAATTGTGAAAAATATTTTACTGTAAAATTTCACATACTAAATCTTATCGAGCTTTTAAAATGAATTCCACTTCAGCTATCTTGATGTTTTGCAAAATATGAACCGTAATTATAAATTTGGAATTCAAATCCCGATTCTGATTCTTGACAGCTGAGAAATTTAAGGATAACTAATGTTGTTTATTTCCAATCCTCTATGGCTATGCAAATCAATGCTCATCCAATTTAATTTCATCACAACCGTCTAGAGCTCTATTTTCATGCAGAATTTCACCATCAAACGCAAGAACGAACTGGCGATATTTTATATAAGATCTCAGAAACCACACAAAAATAATAATCTCAACAGTCTGATATAAGCGTAAATTCAATCTCTTGATAATAAGCAAAAGTTGTCCATGAGCGTTCATAGTCTTTGGACAAGTTCTAAAAACAAGTGTGTGAGAGAGTAAGCTTTTACGAAAATTTTAGAGTACTTCCATCTCTATTTGAGTATCAAGATTAGACTAGCTACAATAAGAAACAGTCACATTTTGAGTCTAAGATGAACAAGACGTGTTATGCATGTGTCATCCGAAAATTACCTTCTTTGCTAACCACCTAAATGAGCTGAATCGATTGATACCAAGAAAAATGAGTCTAGAACTCATAATTTATGATATCACCATGATCGATAACTAAAACTTTTAGTAAGAAATCAAATTAAAAAGTCATCAGTTCGGTTTTTTTTTTATTGAAGTCTGATTTTTCCTAATTTTTACAGTCACGGTTTCCTGAATTTTGGAAAAATAAATGTTGACAACCCTGGAGATAGCAAATAAAGATTGACTCTATTACACCAAATCTGGGTTTGATAACTCATTTCAACACAAACATCCATCCAAAAAAATATGAAATTGACTGTAGAGCGATAATGAACGTCATTTTCGTTATCTTCACCATTTTTAATCGCATAAATCAAGTTTTATAAACTTGTCTATGTACTAGACAAAACATGTTTACATATTTCTACCAAATTTATTTTTTTTTTCAAAGAAAATTGTCAAAGCTACAATGATTTTTGAGAAGCAATCACAAATTACCTTTTTTTTAACGCGAATAGATGTATCTTTCTTTACTACCCATTGAACAGTCATCAAACTTTGTGGAGCGTTAATTCGATTGTTGAGCAAAACGGTGTGAAATTTCATAGAATAAAATTAATCGGAAAAGAAATTGCAACTTGTTAAATTTAGAAGAGAGTGTTCTGCTTCATGATTTTTTTTTTAACGCCACGGTACATTCCCTCGATGATGATTTGTCTGGATGTTTTTCCTTTTTTTTTCAATTTGGGTCAGGTTTAAATATTTAAGTACAGTCAGGAATTTATATAAACAACTTTGAAATAAACCCATCTATACTCTCTCAATCCGCTTCACAATTTCCTACTTGTTCCTGCTAAAATAATCCCATTCAAACGGCTTTATAATTTCATTCAACTATTGATTGTTTTCGTTCAGTCGATCTCTGAACCCTGACCCAGCCTGAATGAAAACAACTCAGAAACTTTTACCTACTATTTATTTCTGGATTAATCTGAATGTTCCCAGTTTTGGAAAATTGTGAATTGTTTTGTTTCAAATCTGAATATTTGAGAACGAGAGTGTAAAAAAATTGCCAGTGAGAAATGAAAACAGTGATGAAGTTATCCGCAGCATTGATGACGATAAAGAATGAAAAAGGAGATAAGACTATTCAAATTCTGGTGATAGCGCGTTGTGAAGAGACGAATTTTATTATTTCGAACCCAAGAACAGCATAATATTCTTTCGATAGGAAGTCCCCTTTTAAAATGGATAATGGTTTATTCTGCAGAAATAAATGCAGATTCTATATCTGGAAAGACTATTGACTGGTTTCCTTTAACTGAATGCTACCTTATAGAGATATTTAACAGTACAGATCCCGTTCGATTTTGGCAACATGCCCAAATATTTTGTGTTGCCAAAATCGACTGTTGCCAAAATCGAACGGTTTTTTTCTTAAATTTTTTTTCTTTCATTTTTACAAAACAACTATTTTTATTTTCTTTAACGTTATTTTTAGTCAATTTCCGACCATTTGTATTCATTTTTTATTCATGTTTTGATGCATTTTGCACTACTCTTGCTTTGTTTATAATCTTCGTTGTTTTTGTCATAATTGCTGATTTTGTCATTCTTCATCATCTTTAGTGGTTTTTTTGTCATTTTTAGTCTTTTGTTTGTATTTGTTTTAAAATTTTTGAAATTTTTCACCTTTTTGTCATTTTTGAGTACTTTATATTTAAAAAAAAAAACTTTTGTTATTCTTGTTGTATGTTATTACCATTTCAGATCATAAAAACCTATTTATGGTGTTTGTTTAAATTATATTGGTCCTCTTATAGAGAAAACTAATAGGTAATGTCGCTTCTAAAAACCGTTCGATTTAGGCACATGTGCCAAAAACGTATGTTGCCAAGATCGAATGTTTTCAAAAACGAACGGGGTCTGTATTATGATGCTACTATAATTTTTGCTACAATAACATTATTTAGAGAAAGAAAAATGAATGAATTAAAGGGAAGATATGGTAGAACAAAGTCTACCGGGTCTGCTAGTAACTTAATGGAAATTGACTTCATCAGTAAATTTTTTCTACGAAAAAAAATTGAGGAAAATAGAATCCAACAATCCAAGTGGAAACAAAAATACATTCAATAAACCTTTACTAGAGTGTCCTACACGGGATTTATCGACCGGAAATTTCCGAGAAAAAAAAAATTCGGACATTCCCGAATCCCGGGAATCCCTAAAATTACCCGGGAATTTCCGAAGTTAGTGAAAAGTGCTTCAATACTAAAAATTTACAAAGAATTTATAAAACCAAACAATTCCAATCAAGAAACGCTAGGAAAAGAATCTGGATGTTTTATGTAGCAACACTCATCATTTAGAACTTCCGTTTCGCAAACTGTTGACAGTAGAAAAATCATCTGCGAAGAATTGACACATTTTTAAGCAAACGGATAATTATCTGGAAATTTACGAAATTTAATTAATAACCTGAAGTCTAGCTAACCAACTTCGATAGTGATAAATCTTTCTCAGTTATGTATTTCAAATTTTTGCAGCAAGAATCAGTCAAGTTTGTCGGTTTAACATTTAAAGTTTTTGGGTCTTGGGTTTTATAATTGCTAATTGAGTTTTAAAGCATTAAAAAAGTTTGGAATGTTAAACAATACTTCAACTTAAATTGATATGTACTATATTGATAGGGTTTCGTATGCAGTAGAGTGTGAAAATCTTCATTTTCTATTTTTCCCGGGATGCCGAGAGTTTCCGACAAAAGTATCGTCAGATTTCTAGGAACGCTAAAATTCTCACTAAAAATCACGCTAAAATTGACACTCTAACCTCAACAAGCTGGATGAGATGTGTTATGAAATTGAGCCAAGTTTGAAAAAAAGTCATGAGTTGATAAAATTTTATCAAAGTTCTGCACGCATATGTATAAGTAACATCATAGGTCAGTAAAAGGGGTTGGATCACGTTATTATTGTGTCACATCTCTAATCATGTGAACGGAAAACAGTCATTAAAAATCGAATTAATCGTGAGAAAAGGTCGTTGAAAATCGAAACGACGCAACAAAATTGTTTATTGCCTCGCCAGATCAGATACTTGTTGATTGGTCACAAACTTAGCTTATGGGAAGTTTCGTATTCAATGACGTATTTTCATCATCATTTATCTGCGATGTTTCGGTATGAGCAGCTCGTTTTTGTTCTTTTCATACACTTTTCAAAAATTTTAATCGTTTTGAATACCACACAATTGCAGCGAATTGAATTCAGTTCCGAAGGGGAGAAATTTTTTGAAACAGATATTCGAGTTAAAAAGTTTAACCGTACAGTAGCCGTTTTGGATGGAACCCTCAACCTTACCAAGGATATTGATAACTCGTATAAGGTAAGCTAAGGATAAAATAATTTTCTCAATGAATATGTTAGAGCCTTCCCTTCTTTTTAGGGAATGCTGAAATTTTCCTATAGTGTCCTGGGAAACAATCAATTCAACGACTATCCCCTAAAGTGGCCGCAAGCACCCGTTTGTGATTTTCTGAAAAATTCCTACCGCGATTATCAATGGATGGTGAAAAATTGTTCCAATTTCCCGGAAGTGCCTCAGGACGGTGAACTGTGTCCATTCCCAAAGGGTGATTATTGGATCAAAAATTTCCACAGAGTCGATATGGAGATGTGGAACTTCATTCCCGACGGACTGTGGCGGATAACGTTTAAGTTGAGCGGACCGGGGAAGGTTCAGGGCAAAATTGATGCGTTCGTCGTCTTGCGCAAAGGCGATCCATGGTCCAGACCTTCGCAGAATAAAAATGAAACTTCTTCCTAAATGAAGGTTTTTTATTGACAGGAACAAATTTCAAATTCTTCTTTTGTCAACTCTTACTCCGATTGTTCCGAAAAACCTGGAGGAGATTAAAGTTGAACAGAAACAGTTGAAAGAATGAACGTCAAATAGGTCAAACTGTAGAAGATGAGGATTGCAACACCTTTTGTATTGAAGATTTTTTTATCTAAAACACCCAACTCCGAATGACAAAATACGGATTTTTACTTTCAACCTTAGAGTGCCGATAAAAAGGTCATATCGAATTTCAAAAATGATCCATAGTTGATTGGTAAAAAAAATCTATCTTTTTTTTTAAACGAACACAAACACATACAGGATCTCAATGAAACTTGAGTTTTCCTCAAAGAGATTCCTTTTTCTTAACTCTAAGCGTACATATTTCGAGGATATGATGGCTAGCATATTACAAATGCTAAAACCACCAACCCTTAGAATGTGTACTATGTATGCCGTGATCGGGATTCGATCTCATACCCGCTGGCTTAGAAGATGGTCAGCGCCGTTATTGATGATCAAAGAGAGAGTTGAGAATGAGTTGCTCCGACCTTTGCTCAAAACTGATGGCCTCGATCAACCACGGATTAGCAGCCATTGCGCATTGGTAATGTGAAACTTGTTCTACTGAACCATACTAACAATAATGGATCGAAATTACTTGAATTTTGTTGCAAAACTATGGAACCATCAAGAATCTAATCGTTTGTTGACTAACTTTTATTAATTTTCATCAAGCATTTCGAAAGTACTGATTTGAGGTAGATGCGTGTAGTCAATTAAACCAATTAGTCCTTCTACAAACATGAGTCTAATATGCGTTTTAATACTTTTGAGTTATCCATGGAAAACGTTTGTTTTAATCCTAAATTATTCAGAAAACCAGTTTCAGTACAAACTATGTTTCCAAATTTTAAAGATAATGAAACTCAAAGTGCTTTGCACTGTACCACAAAGAATATATTAATATACAAGCTCGAACAAAAAATCTCCAGACAAGTGTGTAAAATTCAAATGCTTTTATGGAAAAAAGAAGTTATAAATGGGCCTAAAGAAGTGCCATCTATTGCGCCGTTCCAAAGTTAAAAATAAACGTTTTGATGAGGCAATATTACAAAACATCGTCAATAAACTCACAAATAATTTAATATATGTCTCAGTAAAATGGACGGCTTAAAAATATTGTTCAACTAAACTTCTTCCAAGTTTGAAGTAAATCGATAATAATGTAAGATTCGTTTTTTTTAAGCATACCACGTAGTACATATGACCCATTCAAAGATTTTTTGTTAACACTGCGATTTGCTTGACAGTTCTGGCCTATGTCTTTGGAGACAAAAACTGGTTCAAGCAGATTGATGCGATTTTTACACAAGTTTCACCCCTGTCACCCCTATTGCGGCCAGATTGGCAATCTGTCACCCGATTTGTGGCATTCAGGGCTCTATTTATAATGGGGGTCTGTTTCTAACGGTATGTCTAGCTTGTCTTCAACCGCCATCTGTCGCAGAAGGTGTTGTGCTTCGTGACAGTGGTTGAGGTTGATTTGGACTACTTCCAAGCTCTTCGTATCGTTGCTAGCGTCTTTTGGTAGGCAGGGCACATTGGGTTGCCAGTTGCATGGTCACCAGTGCAAATAAGACAAATCGCCGGTTTACTGCAGCAAGCCGCTATGTGACCGGTTTTCCCGCACCCCCAACCCCACCCACCCCCCCCCCCCCCCAAAAAAAAACATGTACGAGCACTACGACAGATATTCCTCAAGATTTTACCTAGTCCACGTTCTACGTTCTCCAGGGTCCTGTTGAACTATCGGGTCTCGGGCCCTCTTTTTTAGGGTGCCAGGTCTTGGATCACCTGGCGACCCTCGATTCCTTCATTTTTGCGACTTAAAAACACATGTATTTTCTCAGATTTCTAACATTTTTATTTTTTGAGTTAGCTTCGGTTAAATTTTTTTGTAAATAAAAAATAACCATTTTTCAAAGCTACATAACTCTGTTATTTTTCAACGGAAATTATAAAAATGCATCAAAATGCATTGAAATTTTATCAGCTTTCCAAATAAAATAGTTGAAAAAAAAATAAATAAAGACCTTCAACATGAAAAGTTGTAAATAAACTTTAAATGGCGTCTAAAAGTACCGTCTGCACCATCGAATATTTTGTAAAAAATACCATTGTATAGCTCAATTTATGATGCAACTTTCATCTGAAGACACCAAAGTGGGCCATTAACACCTTGAAGAGTTATGAAAGAAATAATGACAATAAGTCTCTTTTTTTGCATCGAAAACAAACGATGGTCGAACAACTGCACTCACATATGGAGATAGCAAGCACTTCTAACAACATGGAAACAAAAGAACTTTTCAAAGCAGGTAAAAAACACTACTTTTTCGTGTTTTGTAGAGTGTTTGCAGCAAAACAGACTTTAAATTTTAACCAAAATTCTTAGTATCGTATTGTTAATTTGATATAACTAATAATGGGAATGTTGCTTTTACAACCTGGTCATATACTATTTAACTTATTAACTTTTCGATCAAAGATCATTGTGAAGCATAATCAATGCCAATTGTAGAAGGTTCAGTCCCTGTGTTTGGGATCACAAAAAATTGATTAAAAAATGAAATATAGACGTGCTTTACATTGTTTTTATATCGGGAGCTATGCACTGGACACCAAAATCCTTTCCCATTGACCAAAAAAGTATGAGAAAGTGGCACAAATGTTGTAGAAATAATCGAACAGCTCAGTATGGCCAGCCCAAGCTGTAAAATGATGAAAATATGATACTTTTACCGTATTCGTTTTCTACATTCGCCCAGTTTTGAGGTTTACCATACTAGAAAGAACATAATTCGTCGTCAGTGTTTTGCTACCTCGATCGCTCACACACGAATCTTCAGTGTTCCACCGTGCCTTTTCAATCAAATCTGGGAAATTATGGATGCAAAACTTAGCGCATAAACTTCTAAAAATGACATTAAAATGTGCATAACTTTTTGTGACCTGGTGCAAAACTGAGGATTAACGAATACGTTATTAGATTTTTGGATATAACATTAAGTCAGTTAAGCTGCATCAATCTACCACCCCTACTTTCATAACAGTCCCACCAAGCGAGGAAATCAGCTTTTTCTGTTTTGGATTTTTTTTTGTGAATTGTGACCACCACTTTCAGCATAAACGAAAATCGTTTCTCGGTTGTCATAATAAATCGTTAGACCTGAAATTTTCGAAATTGGGTTATTGGTAAGTTCGAGAGCTCCATTTTTATTCATTATGGGACTGTTCATCGACCATATTTGAAACCTTTTTCAAATCTACTCGCATAACAGTCCCATACAGAAAATATTTTGATCATCAAGCTACTTTCTGGCACTTAAATTTGATCATTTTTGAACTTCTAAATGCAATTGCCAGAAAAAAAACATACTTTTAGAAAAAATATCGTAAATTCCACATTGTAAGTTTAATCTTTTTACGATTTTTGATTGCATCCTAAAGTTTTTTGCCCAGGAAGTCATTCCTAAGAAAGTCAGACCTGCCTTCGAAAACTACTGTGCATCATTCGACATCATGTGAGTTAAAAAAATGTTTAAATGATTCAAAGCAATAAACCAAAGACTATTTCGCCGAAAGAAGCATTGAAAAGTAACCAAATCCGTGGTATTTCACATAGGGGACTCTTATTCAGGTATATTTCATATAGGACAGCCACGAATTGATATTTTTTTCGAAATTTCTTGAACAAACCTCATTTTTAGTGTTTTATTTTGAAGCCTTATGTTGACCTAAAATGACGCAAATTCATATGGGACTGTTATGCGAGTAGGGGCAGTCTGATAAGGATGAAAAAATAGTGTTTTTACCTGCTTTGATAAGTTCTTTTGTTTCCATGTTGTTAGAAGTGCTTGCTATCTCCATATGTGAGTGCAGTTGTTCGACCATTGTTTGTTTTCGATGCAAAAAAAAAGAGATTTATTGTCATTAATTCTTTCATAACTCTTCAAGGTGTCAATGGCCCACTTTGGTGTCTTCAGATGAAAGTTGCATCATAAATTGAGCTATACAATGGTATTTTTTGCAAAATATTCGATGGTGCAGACGGTACTTTTAGACGCCATTTAAAGTTTATTTACAACTTTTCATGTTGAAGGTCTTTATATATATTTTTTTTTTTACTATTTTATTTGGAAAGCTGATAAAATTTCAATGCATTTTGATGCATTTTTATAATTTCCGTTGAAAAATAACAGAGTTATGTAGCTTTGAAAAATGGTTATTTTTTATTTACAAAAAAATTTAATCGAAGCTAACTCAAAAAATAAAAATGTTAGAAATCTGAAAAAATACATGTGTTTTTAAGTCGCGAAAATGAACCAAATTTTCAATTTTGGTGAAAATCTGAAGACCCCCGGCGCAAACCCGTCCGATAATAAAAAAAAATCCCCATTGATAAACAATAAGTTCAATTGACACAACTGCTGGTGCCCTGCGAAGTATTACACAATAAGTAGTCATGCAAAAAGCGCACAAGAGTACTCTAAATGGGATTTGCCTAGTCACAAATAGTGCATTGGAGTTGGAGTGCTTTGTTTCTGGCTTGCTGGTTTTCAGGTTGGGCTGGTGTGCCTGCAGGTATGCTACAAATTCATATCACCATTTCGAGTATTAGTTTCACCCAGAACAACATCTAGGTGTGGCCTCGCGGTAGCTTGATTGATTGTCACCACGAAGGTCGGGGTTTGACCCCGAAGCCGGGCAACTTTTTTTCCAATAAGTCATTTGAATGCTTCAGTGATGCGATACATGTAGGAAGTGAAAGAAAAGCAATCGAGCAGCAAACTGAACAAAGATCGACAAACAGCAATTTGTCGAGTTTTGAATTCGACGCCAGGCATCATGGCGTCACCATGTTCTGAATATAGTAAATTATCAATAAAAAGTTATATGAACTGATGCCTACGGTGAAATTTGAGATAGAGCCAGACATTTTTGCTCATTTTACAACTTTTTTTTTTTTTGAAACTACATAAATAGCACGTCATTTAGACTTTTTGGAACTTGGAAGTATCAAAAAGAACTTAAATTTTGAGCTGCAAAGAACGTAGTTCACATCAATGATGGGTCTGAGTAAGCCTTTTTGTACCTTTTTATGGAACTTTTGGTTGTTTGGGTATGAACTCATACGTTAAGGAACTATGTCGAATAATGATAACTTCTGCATTGCATTCATATTAAAATTAAATGGCAGTTTAGTTTTAACATTTTAAAAGCGATTTTCAAATCCAACATGAAATTCCCCATTCCCGCGGTTGTGGTTTTTGTTGTTGTTTTTTTTTTGTTTCGATTATAGTCGTTTTACCATCTTTATGGCATTCGCGACTTTATCAACGGTTGTGGTTGTTGTAAATATTGGCAGAGAGAACAAACGTACAAGCTAGCCCACGAAACTTGTGTAAAAATTCCAACGCCCTTTTCTAAACCAATTTTTGTTCTAAGGCTGCAACACCAGATGTCTCCAAACATATCAAAAAGAAATGTCAAAACAAATCTGAGAAAAAAAAAACAAAATTTAAGTCCGTTTTAATCAAGTCGTATGAGCTACTCATGTTTCAAGAAAATCGCTGTTGGAGTTTCGCAACTCATTTATCATATGTTGCATAAAAAATGTATCCTCATATTCATCCCCTATTTTCTATTTTCGCTATTAAATTTTTTCATACTTTTCTGAAGAATTTTTGTTCGACTTTGTGCGTCTGTTCTCTGTGGTCTTGCTACTAGTATTTTTTTAACTCACGTGTGGCTGATGCTTTAGTCAACAAAATATGGTCACGTTTGTGATTAAACTTTATCGAATTGTATTACATGCGGAAACAACAATTTTCAATCAATGAAATTTGTATTTCGCATCAGCCGAGAATCATAGAAGCTGAATGGTTAGGAACAAGTTTGTTTTCATGTTCTATATAGTTGCTTCTTTTGATTATTCGTCCAGTGAAAATGTTCCCAAATGAACAGCTCGTTTTAATAGTTTTAATATTTTTGTCAAAAATTTTGACTGTTTTCAATGTAGTTGAACTGCAGCGAATAGAAATCAGATTTGAAGGGGAACGATTCATAGAAACAGACATCCGCATTAAAAAGTTCAACCAATCGGTTGCCGTTCTGGATGGAACACTAAACTTCACCAAGGATATCGACAACTCCTATAAGGTGGATTTAGTGATTTAATGTATTTTATTTTTGAAAATTGTTCATCAAATTGGTTTCATTCCAGGGATTGATGAGATTCGCCTACAGTGTTCTGGGAAACAATCAGTTCATAGAGTATCCACTGAAATGGCCGGAAGCACCGATGTGCCGGTTTCTGAAAGATTCCTACAGCGATTGGCAGTGGCTGGTGCGGAATTATTCTTATTTGCCGGAAGTGCCGAGTGAGGGTGAACTGTGTCCATTTCCGAAAGGTGACTATTGGATAAGGAACTGTCATTCGGTGGATATGGATGTTTGGAGCTTTATTCCGGATGGATTGTGGAGGAACTCTCTGGTGATGACGGGACCGAATAATGATCGACTTTTGGTTGACGCCTTCATAAAAGTGAAGAAAGACGTTCCTTGGCAGAAGGGTTGAGAGAAAGGAAGTATGATTCTTACGCTTCTTGGTAATAAATTGATGTCGATGAGTTGGTTTTAACTTTTAAAATCTTTCTCTTCGGAAAGGTTGCGCCTCTTCACAGAAATGCCGACCCTCCTATCAAGCCAACGACCGAGAGATCTGGTGGCATGTTTTCGCTTAACGCGCGCACATAATTAAATCATACTCCGGTTGTTGTTTCTGCCAAGTTCGAGGTTGATGTTAGTTTTATTGTTGTTTAAGAGTGTTCCTCGTCTCAACCACTTTTCCACCTGGTGCGAAATCGCTCGTGGTTCAAACGAGCGTAAGCAAATCTTATCGAGAGAGCCATCTTGATCCACTTTTCCTCGGCCCATCGACGCCGATGACGACTAGAGTAGGTAGTGTACTTTCCATAAGCTGAAGAAGCCCATGGTCGTCGTCATCATCGTTGCTTGTTTGCTTTCCAGGTTTCCTACTGAAGGTAAGGCAAAAAAGTTCCCACTCAGTTGATCCAATTTCTGAAAACCCGCTACAACTACGAGTAGCAAACCTTTATGGCAGCAGATGACTACAACAACCTACAATAGGCACAACAACTAAAAGCCCACAACAACAACAGCAACATCGGCAACAGCAAGAGACCACTCCATAGACCCGATATGACTCGGTACATTTATGCTCTTTTGTGCGTTAGTTTTTCTCCCCATGTTGTTGCCAGTTTTTAAAACAGAGGAAAGAAGGGTGTTACTGGGAGAAAATAGCGAAGGCAGAAAAAAAATCCCTGCCGTTTGTTGTTAGTCCATAGATCTCTTCCCATAAATCTGGACTGGGCTGCACAGCATGATTCAATGAAGTTCAGCAAGCTGCATTTAGCAGGCCATCCCATGTTGGGGAAGATGATGGAAAAATAAGTGGTACAATCACGGCACGGCGGCGTGGATGATGGACAGAGCAGGAGCAGAAGCAAGTTGGTTGCCCAAATGGGAAAGGGAAGAAAAAAGGGAACGAAGCGAGTCCAATAAAATTCAATCACAGCTGTGACTGGCACGCGGAAATGGGAAGCCATTTAGATCTGATATGAATCGATACAAAAGCGGAAGGGTGTATAGTTTTTTTTTCAGCTTTAGTTATGGCACTATATTTCAAGCTGGTAACGGTGCACTTCATAGACGTTGATATAAAAAATGGCCCCATATAAAAAGAATCAGAATGCCTCCAGGCGTCTAGTTAGGCAGGCTCCTAAGCCTTATGGATACGTGTTATCAAACTGTGTGTATGCCCATTAAAGCATCAGTTGGCATGTGGAGTTATTAAGCATTTTATACTCGGAAGCATTATTTTCATCTAGTTATTACAGGTGGTCAACTTATCATTCTGGGTCATCTAGAAAGCCATTTTCGTTAACAAGGGATAAGTTTAAATGAATAATTGAAGCACTATAGATCCGATTGATGAAAAAAAACCGTTTAAGTATGATTGAAGGAGATCAAGATCAACAAAACTGTGAAAAGTTTTTTCATCTTCTCGTTTCGTTTTCGATCGCAGAAAAAAAAATCAAAACACCACTTTTTTATTATTTTCAATTTCTGGTTCAATATTCAAACATCCATAACACTCTATAAACACATTCCACCGTGACGTGAAACCGTTTTTCCGGGCTTTTCTTAACTGTTTTCATTCTAGAAGTCAACCAATGTACTTACTAATGAAAAAAATAGCATACGGTCGCAAATTGAATTTCCTTCAAAAAGAATATAATTTGAACATTAATAAATTCAAGTCGTTTGTGTTGTGATCGATTACTTTTGTGACGTGAGTTCAAGCTGGAATCGACTATTCTTAACTTCAGTACATACCACTTTCATTTCCTGTTCTCTCTGTGGAAATAGGATATCGGTGTCTTCAAATGAGTCGAAGAGTGAATAATAATCAACAATTTGATGTGCGTAGATTCTCGAATTATCATCAACGAACAAAATAATGTCTCTTTAAAGTTTTGACGGAAATTCATTCAGTTAGAATAGAACCGATTAGTGCACCGAATTCACGTTACAAAATTTCAAGTTATTCTTAACCATTCTTTAGAGTAGAGCCTTCTAATTCTTTGTACATTTTTTTGATATTAATTTTCGACTGGATGATTTTTGTTTTGAAGTTTTAAAGGTTAACGGCTTAATCAGTCATATTCTTGAAAATCAAAACGAATGATTTTTACTACTGTCCAGACGTTTCGGCTATTTTTTGTAGCCTTCTTCAGTGGAGAACTGCAAATTTATTGTAATGATGTAACATTGTCATTTTGAGTTTTACATATTGAGGTTTTCTACTCACTAATTGTCAGGTTCATTTTTCGTCTAGAGACTATTTTTGTTGGTAATTTTTGGCTGAATTTACTGTAGTGGAACTTTAAAAAATATGTTCTAGTTTGTAAAATTCGGTATATACTATTATTTTTCGACTCACTGCTTCATCAAACACACTGCGGCGCTTCACCATTCGAAAAAACTATGCGGCAGCGCTTTGTTTACTGATGGAGATTTAAATTTTCTGTATTGGTGTTATGTTTGTGATTGGTTCTGGTTGTAACACTAACATTGTGTCGTGTTTTTCTTGTGTTCGTGGTACATTGTAATATGTTTGCGTAAGTTGAACTGAGATTGTTTACATCAGTTCTGAAATTGAGAGTGTTTTTTGTTGTAGGGGAAAGGTTTCCTAAATGGGCCTATCGGGTTAAATGACCCTACGGCTGTTTGATGAAATGGCTGACTAGACAGCTAATCCGACCAATGCATTTTGAGGGTGATACGCTTAGAACATAAGGCAAGAAAGAATTTTATGAATTTACAAACTCAAAAAAATTCAAAAAATCGTACAAAGTTTTGATACATTTTGATGTAATATTTCGGCTTTTAAAAATTATACGTAAAGAAGCTTAAAAAAAAACTAGGATGGTTTTTGTTTCTTACTCAAATGAACTTAAGAAATTAAACATATTTCAGCTTTTGTGGAGGTTTAATAATGATTATATAGTGAAATAATAGAGTGCTTTTGTATGCCCCCATCATGTTTGTAAAATGCCTCCATCCTAAAATAACAGGTTAAATAGAATAAATAAATGATTTTTATCATTGAACCTTCAAATCTTAGCTCTGAATAACATCTTAAGAGAGAATTGGAGATCCAAAAACAGATTTGATAAAGTTTTTCTCATGGATGAACTGCCTCCATAGTATGGCAACCCTAACTTTTGTTTTATTCCATAAAATACTAATACACATAGATTTTTATAAAACTTCAGCTTTGTCGTACGCAAATTATTACTTTCTAACAGTTTCAATGAAATTATATGTAAATTTTGTCCAAAAAACAGAAATTTTGTTCAAAACATAAATAGGCGCACTTAGCCCGCACGGTTTGAGGTTCGGCATTTTAGACAACACTTACAATAAAATCGTTTTCTTGGAAACAGAAGAAAATTTTAACATAAAAATTACTCCATTGTATAGAAAACAGATGCCTGCACACATGTATATGTATTTGATTAAATCAGTGTTTTGCTTAATAAGCGCATATAGCCCTCCTGTTTGGTGGTGATCACATAACCCAACCAACGATGATCACCACCAAACAGCCGAAGAAAATCCACCAACAAATGACCTCCAGAGCACTTCACCAACAGCAGAATCCAACGAGCATAACACATTACAACAAATCCGCTATTTTCCACTCACATTCATCCCGAACCTATCCAACCAGATCACCAAACTCCTTAAAACAGATAATGGTGATATCCGAATTGCCAATAACATCCCAAAACCACTTGGAATGTTATTTCCCAGAGCTAAAGATGCCATTTCATCAGCAGAGATACCAAACATTTTTTACAGCATCCCGTGCCAGAACTGCCCAAAACAATATATTGGTATGAGTCGCAACAATCTGAAAACACGACTCGTTGGACACAAATCCAACATTTCCAAATATGAGCAGCTGACTTCCAGAGGATTCACACAAACAGACTTTTTTTTTTATTTATTTTATTTTATACGGGATTTTCATCCTCTGGGATGATTCATCCCTAACACAAACAGACCCCGAGATGGTGAGCATAAGAGAAAATTGCACCGCTCTTCTAGCTCACATCATAGACAAAACTCACATGATGGACCTGGAGAGGGCCAACGTCATTGATAAAACACGAAGACTAAGCTCTCTTCCGATCCTTGAGATGTGCCATATCTATACAACAAAAAACACTCTCAATTTCAGAACTGATGTAAACAATCTCAGTTCAACTTACGCAAACATATTACAATGTACCACGAAAACAAGAAAAACACGACACAATGTTAGTGATACAACCAGAACCAATCACAAACATAACACCAATACAGAAAATTTAAATCTCCATCAGTAAACAAAGCGCTGCCGCATAGTTTTGTCGAATGGTGAAGCGCCGCAGTGTGTTTGATGAAGCAGTGAGTCGAAAAATAATAGTAGGGTGAATGTACCCAATCTTGGCCCCTAAGGCATGGTTGACTAGATTTCCCATGATTGCAGTCTACCTGTAATGTGTACCTTCAAAAGTCCTTCGACAAATATGATTGCTTACTAGCCTGAAATACAGTAAAAATATGTCCTTGCTTGAAAATGGTTGATAATTCAAGATAAACCTGATCAAACTTTTGATCGAAATGCTCCTTATTGTAGCCCCCGCGCCGAATTTTGGCCCTTTATGAGTTCCTTAAATTGGCCGTCTCTAGGAAAAACTTGCCTCACTAATACAACAACAGCCTCCACGAATTCATTGAAAATATCCCGGAAGGAAGCACACCAATGTTCTGTATTGTTTTCAAAAAGTCGGAAGTACGAAATGTCAATCAATTTTTATAATTGATATTTGCATGTAAAATTATAATCTTACGTCAAAAAGCATTACTAGTTTATTTCAGTTTTGGGGTATTCATAATTTCTATTATAAGTTCCAAACTATGGCATAAACATAACATAAGTATGTTCATTAATCAAGCAAACAAATCGTTTGCTAAATCTGTAACATGCAATCATGATAGATATGTTTCCAGTGAAGTTAACAGGGTAACATAAGATAGTAAATTTTCATATTTTTTTATTCCGCTCCCATAAAAGGAGGAACGACATTTTAAAAACTATTATGATCGAGGCAAGAAGCAAGCTGAAGCTAAAACTTAAGTCATCGAAAGATTCTTTTAATCATACATATTCAAAATGTCGCCCTTAGGAATTTTCTAGCAATCGTTTGCGTACACCGGGAAAGCAAAACAAGACAAACTTTCGCTCACTCCAGCCAGTCTGATAGAAATAGATTGCATCTCACTCATTCGTTTGGAAACTATAGGCAATGGAAGCGGACAGCAAATTCAAAATCTGGCTGAAATTCGTGCTGCATCCCACTCGCACTCATGCAAAATCATCACCCAAACTCGGCAGCGCTTCTTTCGCATATTCCTTTCCAACAGAGACCAAACGTCATCACCTCCTGCTGTTGCACAGTGATCTATAATTAAAAACAAACTTGGTCAAAATATTATTTTTGATTTCACATGAAACTGCAAACAATAAAAATTCAAGTTCGTTACAACATAGTATTCCAACATTGCAGTGCAATAATTTTTTTTTAAATAAACATAATATTTAGAGTGTTATAATTTGAGCTTTATAACAATTTCTTTCAAAGCGACACATATGCAGCACATCAAATTAAATCAAAATACGTTAAACCTCATTTCCAAATTTGGAATTTTTTGGGTATGGATATAGTAACTTTAACATTGAGATCCAAGATATCAATTCGGATTCGGATCCGGTAAATTAATTTATTGAGAGGTAAATTTTATTGAGATGAAAAGTTCTCGAAATTTACCATAAAAGAGCAGTTCAAATTGTAGCACTATAATTCCAACTAAGATGCCAAATAAGCTTGAGTTGACTTGAGAGATAAATGAATTAATTTTAGTCCAAAATACATTCATGATATTTTAAATTTATTTCAATCATTCATTTTACTTTTGACCGGCTTTTCAATTTCCAGACCACTGTGCACCGTCGGCCGAAGAACGGCCGCCGGCTGCCGGCTGCCGACTGCCTGCTGATGTCGTTTTCACACATACATATATACATACTTCTATTTGTGGAATTGCATGCCAAGATTAGGCAAAAAAAATGTTTATATTTTCTTAAATTCTAGATAAAAATGTACGTAGTTTGGAGTAAATAATAATTTTATATTTTTTGTCATGTTTCGCTGTAACCAACGGTGATTTTTAGTGATTTTTCCGTGAAGAGGTGTGTTTTTAAAATCAATCCGAAGTTGGCAGATGCACTAGCAAGGTAGGTTCATTTAAGATTTTTTTCCGAAGATCATAATTTTATTTGCAGTTTGTCATGTGAAAAAAAATTATTTCGTAGTCATTTGAATTCAATTGTGAACAAATGCTATGCAGAATGTTGCAATATGCGATTTTCTGTTATGTTTGATTTTTTTTTTTCATTTTTTGGCGTATGTTTGACATCAAAAACACCAAAATGCATTTTGGCAGGCCAAGATAAGGAGCATGCCAAATTAAGGCTCACTTACCCTATATACCGAATTTTACAAACTAGAACATATTTTTTAAAGTTCCACTACAGTAAATTCAGCCAAAAATTACCAACAAAAATAGTCTCTAGACGAAAAACGAACCTGACAATTAGTGAGTAGAAAACCTCAATATGTAAAACTCAAAATGACAATGTTACATCATTACAATAAATTTGCAGTTCTCCACTGAAGAAGGCTACAAAAAATAGCCGAAACGTCTGGACAGTAGTAAAAATCATTCGTTTTGATTTTCAAGAATATGACTGATTAAGCCGTTAACCTTTAAAACTTCAAAATTCTTTGTACACTTTCAGAAAAAAAATTGTTATTCCAACTTGTACAATCTTAGTTTTCAGTACCCTTTCCAAACTTTTTCCTTATTCTGACTTGCACGCTATTCAACATATTGAGGAATCATACGTTACAAAAACTACTTTTTCTCACAGTCTTTATTTGAAGATTCATCAAAAATATTTTTTAACATTTTTATTTAATTTGTTGTTCAGTTCTTTTTTTAAATTCGAACATAACGAACTTATTGAGAAATCAACAAAATCGTGTTCATGATTGCAATCTGGAGGGTCAAACGTTTCAGAGCATATTCCCCTTAAAGAATTTCGCAAGAAATCAAAGAGTGTAACATGAATTCACTCATTCGTGCTGTTTTAACTCAGCTGAATTCCAACCGATTTCTAAAAAAAATTGTGTTTCAGGATTGTCTCACATTTTCCAACGAAGATATAATTTTTATTTGTTATAACGTGATCATTTTTTTCCAAAACAAATCAATTAATATATTTTAATTATTTCTTTTGTAAAAGTTGTCATCATTTTAAACTTATTTTTTTTTAAATATATATAAAGGGGCACCCATTAATTACGTAACGGTTCTGGGAGGGAGAGAGTAAGCTCGAGCGCTACGAATTGTGAAATTGGGGAGGGGGGAGGTATGCTCATTGTTACGTAACGATTTCTTAAAATTTTCAGTTTAAAGGTATCTATTTTGATATCATGCAATTTTTGCCAAATGATAAGCAAATCAAAATCAGATTAAAATTTGTAAGCTTTAATATAATTGAACTGGTTTGTAACCTTTCCTCTTTGAAGATTCTGAGGTAGACTCCTTAAAATGTGTATTGGATATCCATGAAATAACTGTTGGAAAACCGAATATTATGTACATTTACCCTCAAGAACTCAATTCAACCTTAAGACGGAAATTTTACTATTTTTTCTCAGTTGATTTAAAGAATGCAATTTTGATTATTCCGACGAATATTACTAAGTGGAGTATATTGTGCATAACAAGTCTTGAACAAAATAAATGAAACAAGGAAGATCATCGGTTAACAAGCACAGAGCAACTAGTAATAAGACAATCATTTTATTTTATAAGAGAGTTATCATCAATGAGTACTAAGAAGCGAATTTGATAAATATTGATCTTGTTTTGAAGAACGTTCAAAAATTTAATGTTAAAATCTTTGCTTACTTTCGAAAATCAGTATTTAAGAACAAGAGAAGATGGGGGGATAATAATCAACGTTACGTAATTTTCAAAAGCGGGGGGGGGGGGGGTACGTCGAAGCGTATCGTTTTGTGACATCCACGGAGAGGGGTAGAAAAGGATTTTTTGCGTTACGTAATTTATGGTTGCTGTCTGAAACATGTTAACAAAATTTGTTTCTCTTTATTCCGTTGGTCTTGTTTGATATGAATTATCAAAATTTTAGACAAGTTTGAGATTTTTTGATACGCAAACGGATAAAAATCACTTGTGAGCTGTACAGGCGCGTGGAATCTGTCTGTAGTTTTTTGTGATGAAGGACACAAGTGAATAATAAACCCTTCAAAGGATTTTTTCTCTATCTTATCAAGAAAAAATTTTTTGGTCCTCCGGAAGTTATAAGAAAAAAATTCGGAAGACATCTGATTTTTCTGGAATTTAATAGATAAAGATTATCACTATCAAAATTAATAATTATATTTACAGGAATAAAACTACATCTGGGCCTGTGAATTACAAAAGTTTTCGATATTTTCCTTAACATTTCGTTATGTTGAACCAATAAATGAAGTTGAAATGAGATTGTTTTGTTCATAACTTTGTTAACTTTTATCGGAATTCACAAGTTTGCTGAAGACATAAATACAAAACTTAATAATGCTTATGGATAATAAAAAATGAGCTACATTTAAATAATTCTTTTACCAAAATATTTGGAAAAATGTGTCTTTTATCTCAATGTGTTGAATTTGAAACTCCTAGGTAATAACATTTTTTCCCAGTTACTACAAATCGTTATTCCAACTAACGCAAGTAAAATGTCGTAAAAATCGTTACTCGAAGTCGTATTAAATGGTTTAAATCGGATATGATAAAAAGTCCGCCATGTTCGCCGATTTTGAAGACGATTTCGTCCCTTTTTTTTCTCCCGCGTGGGTCAAAAGAGAGAACAGCTTTGTTGTTCTCTTTGCGACCAGCAGTGCAACCAGATTGCTAAAAATCAGATGGTGTATTTGCAAGAATTGCCCAACGCTGGCAATAGTTCGCATGCGTTGAGAGAAAAAAAAACTTGTGCTCTCTTGCATTCTTTCAGTATGTACGAATATGGTGTCGAAATCGTATACTCTTATCGTTTTAGCCAGAAGTTGAAAATTTGTATGTATATTGCCTCCACTTTGGTAGGTTAATGCTGTTTTTTCGTGTACTTTCGTATACTTACTCTTCAAAATGTTTTTTTTGTTTTAAATAAAAATGAATGGTTCAGAACAATTTTTAACATTTTCATATTCATCCAGCGGTTCGAGAGATTTTTTCTAAATAATTGATTTATCTTTAATTTATTCATCCTTTTCTGATTCCACAATTTCACAAATGGTGGGAAACAAACTAATGAGAAACAAGCAGTTTATTCCCAATTTGCGAATTTTTCATTGTGAATATTACATCTTAATTAGACTAATATGTATGTTTGTAAGTCTTTCGACCCTGTTTGTTAGTGTTTCTGTTTCTTTTTTATTGTTTTTGATTTTAAAAGTTCTGCTAGACATTTTAAACACAATTCCACAAGCAAACGAAAGATGCTTCTTACAAAAATAATGAAATAGAGAAATTTAAAAAAAAAATAATCGAATTTATATAACTTCTATTCAAAAATTGATACATTTGACTGTCGCTTGATTTGAGAAGCTAGATGAAATTTTCTATATCTGTTGTTCACTCATTGTTTCATTTTTACTCGCGTAAAAAAATTTGACGATTTTGCAAAATAAATATGCTAACATATGTTGAACGTAGAGTATGAAATTAATTTTGATAATTCAAAATACTAAAGGAAATCCTGCCGTTCAATGATTTTAGGAAACGATTCGATTTTTAAAAATTTGACAAGTTATTTCATCGACATATCTCTTTTCTCATTAGCAAAATTGATCGCAATACAAACACTTTAACAAAACAGAAATACTGTAACCATTGCTCATGGATGAATTTCCATTACTTCATACTTAAGCTTGCCAGATTGCCAGGTTTTATCCGGGTTTGCCCGGATATTTGATGCAAAATTTCGATAAAGTCCGGTTCGGCCCGGTTGCCCGGATATCGTGAAAAAAGTCCGGATATTGCCCGGTTTTTTCATAATTTTCACAAAGAAACCAAAAAAAAAAATCAAAGTTTTTGAGTAAGTTTCAGCAAAATCGATTACGGTATGGAAATTTTCAACGGTTGTTTCAAATAATTTCGCTGATAAACTTTTATAAACCTTTCAATATTTAAGTGTTCCAAAAAGATTTTGGAAGTCTGCAATAACATTAAAAAAAATATAAATTTCATTTTTTTTTTGCATTTTTTCTTTACTTTTTTATATAATAACACCTAAATTTTGCCCGGTTTTTGAATTTAAAAAATTGAAATCCATGCCCGGATTTTGCCAGGTTTTTTAAAAAAAATGCCCGGAATTGCTAGGCCCGGATGGGGGTGGAAAAAATTCTGGCAACCTTATTCATACTTCAGTGATTGGCTGATCTATATTTAGATCTTTATTTTTCATCACATTTTTATTCTCATTATGATGTCTACAACTAGCTTATTGACATGAAAATAAAGTCCAGAATGGTTTAAGTTTTATTGCCAATAAGTGAACCTTTCTAAGTTATTTTTTATATTTCGCACTCCATGAACTTGATATATCAATAAAAATTTCTACTTTGCTTAAATGATTTTGTTATCTTATTTTGATCGCCGCTGGGATATATTCTTATATAAGTTGATGGCATATCGGCAAATTGAAATTCTTATTAGAGAGCAATTATGCAATTCGTTTCTTCTACCCAAAGCGCTCTAGCTTTGACCTTTCCACCTATCAATTTTCATTTCTGTCTTAATTGCTCTCTAATTAGAATTTCAATTTGCCGATATGTTATAAACTTTGATAAGACTTTGCTCAAATGAAAAAAATACCTAAAGCTTGAAATGAATGAAAAGATTTGTTAGATTTATTTATTTTAAATATTGTAAGTAATTTAGTATCTGATCCTGTTTTTTTTGAAATTATGTCAAAAAGGTTAGGGAACAACCATTAGAAACCATAATTACTTAAAAATTCCAAACAGATATATTATAAAATTTCATAGAATCTAGAGAAAGCTTAAAATTTCTTAAGTTTTTGTGCAATTATGAGTTCTCGGATGTGGTTTTTTCTGTAAGTTTACTCAACATTTCGATAGTGGTTATATTTATCTTTACCTTTGCTGAGAAAATTGATGAAAAATTTGAAATTGAATTTTATTTGAAACCGTGACCCAGAAATGGGTCTTGATTCAAACATTGTAAGCGAAACTTTTTTGTGGAGAAATGAATCCTTCTGTTTAAATTAATTTTAAAGGGAATAAATAAAATGAAATGGATGATGAAAAGCAAGCGGAAAAATTGCGCCTTGTTTCCCGGTAGGACTTGAACCCACACTCCGTTCGATTTTGACAACATTCCAGTATGGCAACACTCGATTTTACCACAATTTGGCACATGTACCAAAATCGAAAGGTTCTTTGAAATGACATTACTTTATAGTTTTCGCTATAACAGGACCAATATAATTCAAACAAACACCATAAACACGTTTTTATGATCTTAAATATTGATAGAATACAGCTATAAAAACCAAAATTAAAAATATATTATGTACTCAAAATTGACAGAAATGAAGAAAATTCCATTAATTTAAAAGACAAATACAAAAAAAAGACTTAAAATTCCAAAAAAAATCAAAAAAAAATTATGGCAAAAATATCACATGAAACAAAAAAAAAAAACGGACATTATAAACAAAACAAGAAAAGTGCATTTTGCATCAACTTATGATATAAAATTATAGAAATTGCATTATGTTAATCGGAATCATTCGATAGTCAAGTTAAAATTTGAAGTTAAAAACAAACTAATAAAATAAGAAGGTATGCTCCATAACATGGCAGATTAAATTGTTCGCTAAATATGTGGTGCACAGATCATCATTTCGTTAAAAACTCTCTATCCGTTCAAATATTTAAAAACAATCTCAAGATTTTTTCCAGCACATAATTCATCTAACATTTTTCTGTAGGATTGAAAAAGTTCAGGTTTTAAACAAATTGTCCTTATCTCTGGATTTATGCGCTACTTTCAAGCCTGAGAATCAGATTTTATTTAATAGTTGGGTTTCGATCAGGCTGAGTCGAGACCGACGACCAATTTTTTATATGATCGAACCTGAAGGTTTTAGCACTTCTCAAACAAACAGTTGCTTCTTGTTCCCAATATTTTGTTGATTTGCAGTATAAAAAATTTATCTTAAAAACAAAATTTGGATGTTGTTTAGGCTGATTTGGTCGAATCCCGACAAAATACGACGTCGCACACAAGGGAACACTATGTATACAGGTGATCAAAATTGTTTCCGCCAAAACGGAGCGCTTTATAGACTAATAGTATCTTCGGGACATTTAACCTACATTTAAAGCACTTCGAAATAAGCTTTTTATGAAATTGATTCAATCACCTACTAGTGGGATAGAAAAATTATTTTTTGTTGTATTTATTTTGTAGAAGTTATGTCTTTGGCAAGTTATCAGATTGTAAAAAATGCAGCAATATTGTTGAAAACGTCAACATAGTAGTAGCTAACCCACAAATAAGTTAGAAGGGTTTAAAATAAAAAAAAATATTTTTAGTTAAAAATTTTAAATTTTTTGAAGCTATCATTTCAGGCTTAGTTTATTTAAGCTAAATATGTTTGAAAAAGTTTTGAGTCACTCAAAGTCAAACAGTTTTGTGAAACGCACTTAATAAAAAAAAAAAAATAAGACTGGAACAAGATTGATTGCAAACAGCTGTGTTCGAACATAATATTTCTAGTTCGGATGAGTTCGGCTCATTTTTTGGTTGCATTAGATTCAGGCACTTATTGCTATAAAAACATAGAGTTTGACGTCTTCAACAAAATTGCTATTTGCCATTTCTGTAAAATGAAAATTTAAAAAATATTACTTTCTATCTGACTGCTAGGTAATTGAATCATTATTATCAAAAATTTATTTTGAAGTGCTTTAAATATAGTTAAAATGTCCCGAAGACACTATAGGGCTTAAATGCTCCGTTTTGGCGTAAACAATTTTGAACACCTTTTTACATCGTGTTCCCCTGTGTGCATCGGCTGGATAGAAAATGTTGCATCTCTTACTTTTCAGATAGTTTTGTCGAACTGATGGCTCAAGATTTTTTTTTATAAAAACAAATTTTAGCGAATCTATTTGAAAGGCAGTTTATATCGGATTTAGTTTTTCTAGTATTAATTTTGATATGTCGATTGTTGCAGTCATCGTTTGAGTTCTTTATTTTGGTAACATATAGAAGACATTTAAATCAGTGTTTATATTCATTCTGTTTCAGACTAAGACTTGTGACGGAATTTCGATTTTAATCTTTAAAAATTTTAAAAAGACTCCTCTCAATTTAAAAAAAAATTCAAATATTTATAGTTGACTAGGCTTTTGTTATGTTGATGATATCTCCTATTTTTGTAAAGGGAGCTTCTTTTAAATTTAAACCTCAAGTAACATTGAGACTCAAGACACTACCGATGCTCCACCGATTCCGAAAAATGTAGAAATCTAATTAAACAAAAAGTTTTGTTAATCCAATTAAAATTAATTTTTTTTTTGCAAGGGGAAGCCAAACACACCGGGTCAGCAACTTTAATATTTTGTTGGAAAATTTGAAACTCAAATTTATAAGGGTTTATTCGCCATTTAACATATTAAGAGTTAATCAAGTTCAATGAAAAGATGTCTTCAATGAATTGCTAAAATTCAAAAAGATTGCAAAAAAATGTTTCAATTTGACACGGTTGTTAAACCCTGTTTTCAGTGCCAAGAATTTTGTTTTATTTGTATTTCGTTTATTAATTGAAATAATGTACATGACAAGACGCTGCAAAGCTTAAATTTAGGAAAAAAAATAAAGGCAGGGTCTGAAAAGGTATCACAAACTATATGAAATCAGTTTAAAGAAATAAATTCGCTGAAAGTGTATTGAAATTTCTTTTTTTTTTCAGAACCTTCCCATACACATCTCTGAATACCATGACGTATACAATAAGGTTTTAAACTTTTTTATATTATACGATTTTGTGAACGAATTCTATTTGGAATAGATTTTGGTTGAACGAAATTTGCAGATCGATTTTCTCCTGGAAGCTAACTACTAGGCTGATACTTCTCTTTCCATAGCTATCGTCAAAAACATGCTCCTGAAGATGGCCGTGTTTGTCTACCAGTTTTTGGCAAGGCTCTTTGGCACCATCATGAAAGCGATGAAAAGCTTTCTCAAAAAATATTATTGCAACTTTCTGAAGAATAAAAACTGTTGTTGAACTATTTGAATGTTTCAATTAAATTCGTCAGAAAAAAGGTTCAACATATCCAAACTCGTGTAGTTATCTTGCAGCATTCTTAACAAACATTGTTTATTCTATCTTTTATCATTACGTTTATAAATATAAATGGAAAAAAATCTAAATTTGAAAACTTATATTCACAAATTTATTCACGGACCTTATACGAGAATCTTCGTTATTTGCTTGCCGCAAATGTCCTATTCTTCTCAGACGTTATAAACACAAACCTTCGACCCTTTGGTAACTCAGTTATACTTGCAAAATTATTTAAATTTTGTCCAGCGAGTTTTGAGATATAGAATGCCAAATTTAGGCTTTTCTCGGCTTGGATTTCTTCGCGATGTTTTATAATAAACAAAGTGTTAATCCAAATCGACAATCATTTGCAGGTCAAAGTTGGTAAGCAATGTTAAAAGTTAATATTCGGTTTGTTTTTCTAGAGGCCACCACTTGTTCTGTTAAAAGTGAAAGAGCTCAAACACAATTTCTTACAAACAACAACATCAGCGAAACTCTACCGAAATGAATGATTCCTCATTACCCGTTCCCTCAAACAAGCAAAAAATGTGTCAGGTCACCTTATATCGCTTCTTCCGTCATGCTTTTTCATCTTCATGCTTCTTTCCGCCCTTAATTTCAATGTTTTCATAAACGACCCACCGCCATCGTCGCGGTCATTGCCATTGTTAGGTTAGTTGCTTGCAACCACCAATCTTAGGACCAGGTTCGTCGTTCACAACGGTGACCTCAATCGTGGGAACTGGCCGAGGGTTCTCGTCAAATGAGGGCAACTTTTGTAGACGATTCCGGAAGTGTGATCTGGGGAACCAAAATCTGTCATATAAATGTCGACTTGGTTGGCTCTCTGGGATTGGTCACTTTTGATAGTTGGTTCCTAAAAAAATAAACGATTGTTCAAGATTTGTTTATGAATTCCAGCTGCTTAGGAGAGATGGAAGGCTGGTGGGAGGTTTGTTGAGCAATGAAAAAGAAAGTGATATTATCATTTGCACAAAAATCTGAAGCATCTGTCGTTGAGTAAAACAAACTGAGTTGTTTGGAAAATGGACTCTACTCGAAAGCATTTCTTCGACGACGAGAGTGAAATCAACTGTCGGACAATGCCAAATGACGCGCCGAAGAAAGTGAAAAATGACGATTGCCATCTTTGCTCACGTTTTTTGGTTTATTGGCAACGAGATTTATCAGCCACACCATCTTGATAAAGCCGACCGAATTAGAGTGCTGTATTTTGTCTGTCAGATTCGTGATCAACGCTAGAAAATGAATAAAAACGTACCTAATTGAATCAATGGATGTTATGGTTTATCGAAAGCATCTCTGTTTTCTTTCTGAGTGGTTGCGAATCAATTCATTTCTTTATTACTCTACATAGTTCAATTAAACGGAAGATTTCTTTTCGAATATGTCCAACGAAATTTGAAAGTTGTATTGAAAATGGAAAAAAATGATTTATGGAAATTCTAAAACGTGAGAAAGAACTTAAAACTGAAATATCGTGGAGCTTTCAGACATGATGGTCAGTAAAAAATTAATTTCATAGTCCAATGAAACATATTGTAATAGGTACAGAATAAGAAACAATGAAATTGATTTTCAATGTTTTGTTAATATGTTCACAAAATTTACACCTAAATGTAAATTAATCTGAAAATATTTCTGATGAATTCTGTTTTCAAATTTGCAAAATTAGAGAATGTTAACAGCTTAAAAGTGAAAAGAATTGTTTACACAACATTTTTGTAAATGTATTGGTATTTCAGTGCATATTAAAATATATCATGTGCATGTTTCCATGAAACTTGTTTCAAGAACCTTTTAACTGAAATAAGCATTTTTTTTTTCAATCATCATATTCAAATGTTTTTTTTCAATATGAAATGGAACTCAATTGAACCTTTGTTTTGAAACACATTTCAAACAAGGATTTAAATTTTAATTTTTTTTCTTTATCATACAGAGTCTAATCTTAAATCATTCTTTAAAACGTCTCAGTTTAAATTTCATTTTTATAAATATTCTTTCATCACTGATTCTGTCTTAGATATCAAACTTTCCTTTATGATTTTTTTTTAATTTGCTAAAAAGTGTAAACATATAAAATATACAAACATTTGAGTCCCTCAGGTTCAGTGCAAGTCCAAATTCATCAATTTTGAGATAAGTATACCTACCTAACGATTTTTCATATTTCCATGTACATCTGGTGCAAAACTAAAATTTTTCGTAATTTTGTTTGAACATTTTTTCTATTTAGTAAAAACTACTCGACTTCGAAAAATTTATGAACAATATAGCAATTTCACAACTTTGAAGCGCGTTTTCTCGAAACTATCAAACAGGCACTTGCACTCCTCTAATACCAAGCACATCAATTGAAAATAAGTAAGTTTTTGCCTTCAACATTGTCCTTAACATTGTCCTTTAGAATTCTTCAAATGAATTTTTTTCAAAAAAATTAAAATAAAGCCCTTTTTTGATTTCTTCCTTAATAATCTTATAGGGTAAAATCTTATTTATAATAACTTTCACAAAATAAACTCTTGTCATTTTCAACAGATTTGTAGAAACACTTTTTTTTTAAATAAATTTTTAAAACTAAATGACAAAAATGACAAAAATGACAAAAATGACAAAAATGACAAAAATGACAAAAATGACAAAAATGACAAAAATGACAAAAATGACAAAAATGACAAAAATGACAAAAATGACAAAAATGACAAAAATGACAAAAATGACAAAAATGACAAAAATGACAAAAATTACAAAAATGACAAAAATGACAAAAATGACAAAAATGACAAAAATGACAAAAATGACAAAAATGACAAAAATGACAAAAATGACAAAAATGACAAAAATGACAAAAATGACAAAAATGACAAAAATGACAAAAATGACAAAAATGACAAAAATGACAGAAATGACAAAAATGACAAAAATGACAAAAATGAAAAAAATGAAAAAAATGACAAAAATGACAAAAATGACAAAAATGACAAAAATGACAAAAATGACAAAAATGACAAAAATGACAAAAATGACAAAAATGACAAAAATGACAAAAATGACAAAAATGACAAAAATGAAAAAATGACAAAAATGACAAAAATGACAAAAATGACAAAAATGACAAAAATGACAAAAATGACAAAAATGACAAAAATGACAAAAATGACAAAAATGACAAAAATGACAAAAATGACAAAAATGACAAAAATGACAAAAATGACAAAAATGACAAAAATGACAAAAATGACAAAAATGACAAAAATGACAAGAATGACAAAAATGACAAAAATGACAAAAATGACAAAAATGACAAAAATGAAAAAAATGAAAAAAATGAAAAAAATGACAAAAATGACAAAAATGACAAAAATGACAAAAATGACAAAAATGACAAAAATGACAAAAATGACAAAAATGACAAAAATGACAAAAATGACAAAAATGACAAAAATGACAAAAATGACAAAAAAGGCAAAAATGACAAAAATGACAAAAATGACAAAAATGACAAAAATGACAAAAATGACAAAAATGACAAAAATGACAAAAATGACAAAAATGACAAAAATGACAAAAATGACAAAAATGACAAAAATGACAAAAATGACAAAAATGACAAAAATGACAAAAATGACAAAAATGACAAAAATGACAAAAATGACAAAAATGACAAAAATGACAAAAATGACAAAAATGACAAAAATGACAAAAATGACAAAAATGACAAAAATGACAAAAATGACAAAAATGACAAAAATGACAAAAATGACAAAAATGACAAAAATGACAAAAATGACAAAAATGACAAAAATGACAAAAATGACAAAAATGACAAAAATGACAAAAATGACAAAAATGACAAAAATGACAAAAATGACAAAAATGACAAAAATGACAAAAATGACAAAAATGACAAAAATGACAAAAATGACAAAAATGACAAAAATGACAAAAATGACAAAAATGACAAAAATGACAAAAATGACAAAAATGACAAAAATGACAAAAATGACAAAAATGACAAAAATGACAAAAATGACAAAAATGACAAAAATGACAAAAATGACAAAAATGACAAAAATGACAAAAATGACAAAAATGACAAAAATGACAAAAATGACAAAAATGACAAAAATGACAAAAATGACAAAAATGACAAAAATGACAAAAATGACAAAAATGACAAAAATGACAAAAATGACAAAAATGACAAAAATGACAAAAATGACAAAAATGACAAAAATGACAAAAATGACAAAAATGACAAAAATGACAAAAATGACAAAAATGACAAAAATGACAAAAATGACAAAAATGACAAAAATGACAAAAATGACAAAAATGACAAAAATGACAAAAATGACAAAAATGACAAAAATGACAAAAATGACAAAAATTACAAAAATGACAAAAATGACAAAAATTACAAAAATTACAAAAATGACAAAAATGAAAAAAATGACAAAAATGACAAAAATGACAAAAATGACAAAAATGACAAAATTGACAAAAATGACAAAAATGACAAAAATGACAAAAATGACAAAAATGACAAAAATGACAAAAATGACAAAAATGACAAAAATGACAAAAATGACAAAAATGACAAAAATGACAAAAATGACAAAAATGACAAAAATGACAAAAATGACAAAAATGACAAAAATGACAAAAATGACAAAAATGACAAAAATGACAAAAATGACAAAAATGACAAAAATGACAAAAATGACAAAAATGACAAAAATGACAAAAATGACAAAAATGACAAAAATGACAAAAATGACAAAAATGACAAAAATGACAAAAATGACAAAAATGACAAAAATGACAAAAATGACAAAAATGACAAAAATGACAAAAATGACAAAAATGACAAAAATGACAAAAATGACAAAAATGACAAAAATGACAAAAATGACAAAAATGACAAAAATGACAAAAATGACAAAAATGACAAAAATGACAAAAATGACAAAAATGACAAAAATGACAAAAATGACAAAAATGACAAAAATGACAAAAATGACAAAAGTGACAAAAATGACAAAAATGACAAAAATGACAAAAATGACAAAAATGACAAAAATGACAAAAATGACAAAAATGACAAAAATGACAAAAATAACAAAAATGACAAAAATGACAAAAATGACAAAAATGACAAAAATGACAAAAATGACAAAAATGACAAAAATGACAAAAATGACAAAAATGACAAAAATGACAAAAATGACAAAAATGACAAAAATGACAAAAATGACAAAAATGACAAAAATGACTAAAATGACTAAAATGACAAAAATGACAAAAATGACAAAAATGACAAAAATGACAAAAATGACAAAAATGACAAAAATGACAAAAATGACAAAAATGACAAAAATGACAAAAATGACAAAAATGACAAAAATGACAAAAATGACAAAAATGACAAAAATGACAAAAATGACAAAAATGACAAAAATGACAAAAATGACAAAAATGACAAAAATGACAAAAATGACAAAAATGACAAAAATGACAAAAATGACAAAAATGACAAAAATGACAAAAATGACAAAAATGACAAAAATGACAAAAATGACAAAAATGACAAAAATGACAAAAATGACAAAAATGACAAAAATGACAAAAATGACAAAAATGACAAAAATGACAAAAATGACAAATATGACAAAAATGACAAAAATGACAAATATGACAAAAATGACAAAAATGACAAAAATGACAAAAATGACAAAAATGACAAAAATGACAAAAATGACAAAAATGACAAAAATGACAAAAATGACAAAAATGACAAAAATGACAAAAATGACAAAAATGACAAAAATGACAAAAATGACAAAAATGACAAAAATGACAAAAATGACAAAAATGACAAAAATGACAAAAATGACAAAAATGACAAAAATGACAAAAATGACAAAAATGACAAAAATGACAAAAATGACAAAAATGACAAAAATGACAAAAATGACAAAAATGACAAAAATGACAAAAATGACAAAAATGACAAAAATGACAAAAATGACAAAAATGACAAAAATGACAAAAATGCCAAAAATGACAAAAATGACAAAAATGACAAAAATGACAAAAATTACAAAAATGACAAAAATGACAAAAATGACAAAAATGACGAAAATGACAAAAATGACAAAAATGACAAAAATGACAAAAATGACAAAAATGACAAAAATGACAAAAATGACAAAAATGACAAAAATGACAAAAATGACAAAAATGACAAAAATGACAAAAATGACAAAAATGACAAAAATGACAAAAATGACAAAAATGACAAAAATGACAAAAATGACAAAAATGACAAAAATGACAAAAATGACAAAAATGACAAAAATGACAAAAATGACAAAAATGACAAAAATGACAAAAATGACAAAAATGACAAAAATGACAAAAAGGACAAAATTGACAAAAATGACATCAAAAATTGTAAAAAAAAATAATTTAAATTTTATTTCAAACTCAAAATAAAAGGAACTCAAATGTTAGTATCTTTTTGCAAGTATATCACTGTTTCAAATGAAATATATGAAAGAAATTGGAATAATTTCCGATGTAAGAGTAAACAAATCACCAATATTATGTGCACTTTATTGTTATTTTTTTTAAAGTGCACATATGTATTTTAATTTGATAAAAAATTTCGTTTTCCAGTTGAAATTGTCAGTTTCTGAACCCTGAAGCAGTTTAATTATTTCAAGCCTGATTTTAAGTTCAAATTTCGAGTACATTTAAAAGAAATTGTAATCAAATTTTTTAAATCAAACAAATCTTAGTTTTTAAACAACAATTGTTTTGCAATTAAAAATCAAAGTGCCATTGACTTTTTGGTCAAATATGTTTTCATTTCGCAGTTTATAAGTGTCAGACAATATTAATTTTAAAAGTGTGTCTAATACCCTTTTTTCGTTGCATACTGAAAAGCATATTTTTCTACTTTAAATAACTAGATATGAGTTTTTGGAAAAATATTAATGATGTTGTATTGAGCAATGATAAACATTTATTCGAAAGAAAAATATATTTTTTAGGCCGATCATGAGAGAGTTAGAAAGAATGACAGCTTGCTGTTAACTTCCTTGAAAATAAAAAGGATATCATTTAGGACTCGAGGGATCAAGTGAACCTATAACATACATTTTTTAAGACTTCTTTTTAAAAATAAATTGAGAGTTTACTATTGCTTTTAAAATATGGCATTTAAAAATTCTTATTATATTCAAACGATTAACATATTGGCAAAATATTTTTCACCGTATTTGATGTCACAGATTTCTCCTAACGAAGGACGTAGCAGTCTACGCAGCATTCGACCGTTCCAGCTCCCTAACCGAATTCAAAACTACGCTTGCAATGAACCAATATACAGAATGATGGCGCTCTACAATGCACATGCTAACGTTTAAACTGAATATGTCCAGAGAACAAATAAAAAATAGACTTAAGTTAGTTTTTTCATAAACATATTGTAAACACCATTAAAGATAAAAGGCTGAAACCTAGGATCTATCAATAGTAAATAAATATGTTTATTATGATTTTTTGGTTGAGAAACATTTTAAAGTGATAAAAATGATCTCAAGGTTACATTTTATAAGATTACATTTGTGAGATTTCTCAAAAAAAAATTATTTGTTTAGATAACAGGTTTGTTATTTTGTTCTGTTTAGCAAATTTTTCTAGACCATTTGATCTATGTAAGATACTCCAGTTTTGAAATGTGTGCTGTGTACTAATCTTAGCCAAGAAAGAGTATAACATAATAAATCTCTCTCAAGTTTTGGCAAGATTTGATCTTGGGAAGGGGTTGCTCGTGTCTCAAGCGTGAATGGGATTATTATGTATTTTACTCGAAACGAGCTAAACATAAGTACTCATTTTTTATTAATAAGTTTTTTTTTCATAACAGGCCGATTGCTTTTTAGGAACTTGTATCAAAACAACATTTCAGGTCCATAGAAAATCTGATTTTCAAAATGTTACAATCAAGTCTAAAACTGTCGATAAAAATATTCTCTTAAAAATGCATTATTCTTAATCTTATTTCTAACGTACTCCGAGTTATTTGAATTTATGTTCAATCATTTATTTCTCTAGATAATATTTCATTACTCAACATAACTCAAAAACTGTTTTATTCCGATTTTTTTAATTTAATTCTTCAAATCAGTGACCAAATGTACATATTGGTCAGTTTATGAAGATTGAGAATTTTGAAAAAAATTCTAACTAATTATTAACTATAATCTGAAAAGATAAAACGTTTGTTTTTGTACAACTTTAAAAAAAAATCTAATCCTTCAGTGTCTTTCTTTGCGAAAACATTGCTGGATTGAGGTGAATCTCCATTATCACGTGAAATTCTCAGAGATACCCACCTTTTTATGCAATTTCATGCATCAGTTTTCATGGAATCCATAGTTTTTTTTTCAGTCCAATATCCGCGCTGGTTTAGCTCATCACAAATCTACTGCAGAAAACAGTACAAACCAACACTTTCATTTGTTGACAGCTCAATCTTATGAATTATGCTTTGATCTTCTATTTGTTTTTTCACCCAACCAAAGGTGCATCTCCAAACGCGAACGAAACGTCACACAAATGTCGTCCACAGCAGCAGTTGCATTAGTCCATACATTTGTTGACAAAAAAAGCAGTCCTAAACCTTATCAATCATTCAGCAATACTGAAAGGTATGTGAACTGATGACATACTATGGTAATGCGCCTGAAAGAAGTCTTCCGGAAACAGTGATAGGAAGGATTAGACAAATTTGGAAAATTCGAATTGACTTCCGGATCCGCTACCCTAGCGAAACCGAGCAGTGAGAATGAAACAAGGAGGACGCTTGTTTCCTAATGTGACGTGAACCTACTGAGAGATCCCGTCTAAAATGATAACTTCCGAAAAAGTTCTTTCACTGAATCCCACCGAAGCTCCGGATAGTTGAGTAAATTTTTGAAATATGCAACAGCGAGAGAAACCTCCTCGCTTCGTCCGTGGACTTCAGTTTGGTGATTTTCGCCTATCGTCATGAATTTCCTTACTTTATCCCATTTGACAGCGGAGTTTCGGCTCGAGCGATGGAAGGCTCAAATGGAAAAGGGTTTTCGACTTTTTTTTCTGCCATGATGTTTGGGCACTCAGGAAATGTCGTCATTCCGGATTCCGGTGCTGTGTTAGTTGGATCTCCCCTTCCCAAAATCCGCCTTGGCCCATCGTTCGTGTTGTTGGAATGGCCGAAGACGCCGGTGAGAAAAGCGAAATGGCTTTTTTGGTTAGTTCAATTTTCCAGAAGTAACTATATTTGACTCACAAGACCGGCTGAAAGCATTTCTTGTGTGCCACTTTTTTCCATCAACGACGGTCTGGCTAACATAATAGTTTTTTTTCCTGGGTTCAGTTCTTTCCCTCAGTAGAATTTTTTTTTGTTTGCTCTACCGCCTATCTCTCTCTCTCTGCTCTCGTTGAACTGATTTGTTTGTTTTCCCTTTGACCGTTATCCGGAATCATCAGGATGTAGCTGCTGCTGGATACAATTCCCGGCCAACAGTATTACCGAGGGGTTCATTATTCTGGGAGGATTCGTTTTAAGGTTAGTTGGTCGAAATTTACTGTTGAAGCCATAGGGTTTTCAGGTTCAAGTATTACCATTTTAGTTGAAAATATGAGTAACTTTTTCTATTTTTTTTATGTTTTCACAATGATCAAAATTTTTTAAATTGTGAGCATTCCAGATCAAAAGGCGAATGAATTGTTAATTTAAGGCCTCTTAAAATAAATGAAACAAACAGCATTCCCGGTGGCCAAGTTCATGATAGCTTGCTCGGAAATTTAATGTTTAACTCTATAAGTTTGATTCAGGAGAGTAGAAGTAGAGAGTTTGTTCATTTTTCGCACACTTAAGCAAAAACTAAGATTGAGTTATTACTATTTTTGGTTTCTTCAGAATAAATATCAAAATGTTTTTGATACACCCACCAATCAGACCCTGACGTTCCATTGAGGTGGAATTATCGGCATAAGATCCTATAGCAGACCGGCACAAACATGCGTTCTCATCACTGGCATTGTCTTCCCAGCACAATCGCATTGCATATGCCTGCAAGAAACCAAATAAAACGTATCCCATATCCCATCACAAGACAAAGCAGGATGGAATCAATCAGTAGCAAGGATAAGAAAATAACATTCTTTGATAGTAAGCAGCTGTGTGTGTATCTAAACTGCAAAAATCAGTTTCTTTTTTATCGTTCCCATCTCATTCCCATTCCATTCCCATCCCAAACCACTGCACTGGCTAAACGGCAGACGACCAAAGCAGTGCGTTTTTTTGGTGATCGGGCTCAGCAATGACTACGACAATAATCCTTCGTTTTCTAAATGACTTAGTGACCGGTTTAGTTTTCGGACTGGCAAGTCGAAATAAGAATGTTGCATTAAGTACGATCCTCATTTTTTTTTTAAATTTTGTGATAATCTATCCAATATAATAAAAATCCCATAAAACTATTTTCTAGTTTTGCATGAATGTAGTTGTCATGCATCATTTTGCTTGGGAGATCGAGTCTCTATGTACTGCTTTTGTAATCATCTTATCATCTTTGGCACAGTACACTTTTCAGCTAATTTTCGGCACAGAGATTTGCTGAATAGGCATTGAATTTTTGCAACCTCTTCTATGGGAGTGGCAATAATGACCCTTAAACTCCGCTGCGCGTGAGATGACGATAGTCGGGTCACTCGAGTCACTCGATTCCAGGAGTTGCATCAGGTGAGGAACGTCACTTGGGATGAACTTCTATCACTTCACTTACAGTGACTATCGGAATAAAGTAATTACACCCAAGGGAGACGTTTCGAAATTTCAGTGCCGCGCGGCGCTAACTCCATGCCAAAAACGCGCTGACTGAAAGATGTATTATTCCAAAGATGATATGAATGGATGAGAGCTTCTGGCATAAAGACTCGAGCTTCTAAGCAAAATGATGCATCACCACTACATTCAAGCGAAAGAAGAAAACCATTTTATGAGATTTTCATCCTATTAGAATATTCATAAAAGAAACAAGCAAAAAAATAGCCGTCGGGTAGTGAGAATCAAACTTATAACAACTTTTACCTACATCTCTTCAGTGGTTTTCCTAATGCCGCATTTCACAAACACGCACAACATTGAACGAGGAGATCATTTAATTTGAGTAAAGGCTCGCCGCACCAGGACAGGGGTGTAAGGTGTCCTGATTTTTCAAGATTTGTCCTGATTTTTGAGAGGCCGTTCTGATTTTTCAAAAACGCTTGAATTGTCCTGATTTTTGAAAAACGATCCTGAAAATGTTCTGATTTGTCCTGATTTTCAAAAAAATATCTAAACTCTAACTAAATTTATTGTTCAATGGTGAGAAAATCAAACAAATCTTTCATAAAATAGTTTAACCAGTTTAACCGATGATAATCTTTGGTTCAAATGATATTGAACATTGAAACAAATATTTCATCGAACTGCAACTTTTACGACTTTTGTCCATTGGCTCTATGGGATCACCGCACTGTGCGCTGCCTGCCTGGCGTTTGAAGAATGTTTCCATCCTTCTTTACCTTGTGATGGGATAGAGAGGGTCATGGCGTTCACATCTAATGTCAATGACTTTGAAATATTGTGAACTCATGATTGGAGTAATGGTTGAGTTTTGGGTGTACGAATTACAAATTGATTCACATTATGATGATTTGAAAACTTTAGAGGCAGGCCGACCAATTGTAGTCCTACAAAGACAAAATTGTAAGGTATTCGATTTTTTGCTCAAAGGGAGCAAGTTTGAATATAATTCATGAAACTTCAAATGGAATTATAAATTACTGATTTATTTTTCCCCTTTTCATTCCCTGGATAATATTTGCACCGTCCTGAAATAAAACGTGTTAGATAGTGGATTATCGGCAATGTGTTTTTTTTTCAAAATAAAAAAAACCAATTCTAATAAAGAAGAAGTCTTCAAAAAACCTTATCCAATGCTCGATCGATAAATTTTAAAATATGTTTAAAACCAAAATTTCAATACAAATTAATTTAAGATCCAGAACAAAGGTTAAATAAATAAAATCTTCATCAATCCTCAACCTTATGTTTTAAAACAGAAAAGTTTTATCAAAACGAATAACTCGACTAGACAGATTATTGAGCGAATAAGGTTTGAAAAACAGTCTGGAAAAAAAGGAATTTATTAAATAACATATTTTTTACCAATTGACTTTAAGTTTTCTCAAAATTGTGTGATACAACTCACACCAGGGTTGAGTTAGTTAAAAAAAGCACATTCTGCATTCCCGATTGCCGGGGTTTCCCCGAGCCTGGCCGGATATTCGATGTTAAACTTATACAGCCGAGCCAGGCTGGTTGGCAAGGAAAGCACGGAATTTATTCTTATTTTTCAAAATTAAACAAAAAAACTGATTGAATTAAAATTTTTGGTTTAAGTTGGATCAGGCGCGGATCTAGAGATTGCTCTTAGGGGGGGTGATTTAGTAAATTTTCAAAAAGTATAACCAAAATTTTTTGAGTGATTGAGAAAAATAAAAATTGTGACAGAAAAAATGTTGATAAAGATGAAGAGAATTAAGTAGCACAGGGGTGAACAACCTTTTTAGCCAACGGGCCAATTTAAATTTTAAATCTTGTCCGCGGGCCGCACTTAAAATTACATTTTTTTTTAATATTTAGCTGAGCTTCACGTCATTTTTAATAACTTCAAATTTTCAGCAAAACAAATCTAAAAAAGGAAAGATAAAACGATTTCACGTGTTTAAAAACAGAATTGAACACGACTTTTTAAATATACGTATATCACTTAATCTTTGCCATGATTAAATTCTCTCAACTTTTAAATAGTACTTCCTGGCGAACATCCGTTCTTACAACATTCTCGTTTAAACCGATGGTACTATTCGTCATCACTTCTATTTAAAAATCTTCTGGAGCTTACCACAGTGATAACTAAGATTGTGAAAAATATATTCAAAGAAATCATCGTCTTAGCGTTGAACGTTGATTCGCTAAACGACTTTCTCTGATTGTTTTTCTACAGTTAAAACTTGTCCTCAAAGCCTAGATTTTTTCCTACAAACGGCAAACACTATGCTTTTTAAATTTAAGTTCTGTATTGGATCATTGCGTTGAGAGGTTGAGCAAGGTTGCCGAAATCACAGAAAAATTCAGAATTTCACAGATTTATAGGCAACTATCTTCAAAAATACATTCTTGATTCTAGACTTTTTATCCAGATTTTTATAATTTTTAATATTATTTAGATATCATAGGCGTAGGATTTCTAAAGCTATATTATGACTTTGGTAATACAAAATGCAATTGATAAGTGAAATAACTCAATTATTAGATTTTTTTTATAAATGTTCTGTCAAATTTCTGAAAAAAAGCATTACAGATAATCGTCAAAGACCTCTTGGGTCGAATCACAGAATTTCAGATGCCGGCTGATTCATGTTGATAAAAAGTCTAAAACCGCTCACTCAGGCTTTATCATTAAACTTTCGTAATTTTCGTCAATATTCAGAAATAAACAAATTTTCATAAGAAAACAAATTTAATTTTTTTGCCAGTATTTGAATGCTATTTAACAGAACATGCTTATTTGCCGAATTGGATTGAATAATTAAAAAAAATCTGCTGAGTATGTTTTTTATCATACAAATTTATTTTCTAAACCCTCGATATTTTACTATTACTTGATTGTATAGTGTTGCCATTTTATCATAATATGTGAAATAATATGAAGAATAATTTAGAGAATCAGGGCGTAATGTTTAACATGAATAAAATAAAATGCCTCTTTCTATTATGAACGTCGAAAAGATAAGTCTTTTATTACCTTCCAAAATGGTCTGCCCAAACAAACTCCAATATAACGTTACGCCAATAAACAACTTTGCATTTATGCCTTGAACAGAACATAATAAATGCTTAAAATGTCAGAAAAAGTTAACAATCTGAATTATTGTGGGGCAAGTGCAGACAAGTGCATTTTTAACAACAATCCATTGTAGAAAAAAGTTAAGGCATAAAAATTTTAAAAAAAGCTTCGCGGGCCGCAGAAAAGGGTCTCGCGGGCCACATGCGGCCCGCGGGCCGCCGGTTGCTCATCCCTGAAGTAGCATGTAAATAATGTTAAAAACAATTTAAAAAATAGTTTGTTCAAAGAATTCTGTGCATCTGTTTGTGGCTGGCTTAGTCTTAGGCAAAACGCAGACAAATGTTTTTTTTTTCTCTGGTATGGAGTTGAATTTACGTTTATTTGTCTAGTTGAGGATATGGAATGACCATTTATTGGTATGATTTGAACTTACTCAAATGAGAATCTCTGGTTTTATGATTAAAACTTCGTCTTATTAATTTGGAAACGATTTCAATACAATATTCGGGCAAAAAGATATTTACAAAAGTTTCAATTATATTTAACCGAAATACTTTCTCCTTTGAGTTCCAATTTAAACTGTAGGCTGCTTCATTATTTATCGAAACCCGTCAATGTATTTATTCAAAAATTTTACAAATTTTCCACTTTAAGTTAAATTAAAATATCAATTTAAAGACCTGAATCAAAAAACAATCTATAACAAATAAACATTTATAACACAAATTAGCACGTATCTAGAGAAATAAAATATAGATTGCTAATCATTATATTTAATTTTTTATTTCAGAGGTTTGCTGAATATATTCGTCTTATTTTATCTTTTCCAATACTTATAGCGTTTTTTTCTGTAAGTTTTTAAAAACAAGTCAGTGGCCAAGATTTAACAATTGAAAAGTTTTATTAACTCCACCAATGAGGTTGACTACAAGAGCGGACAGACTTTACAAAAATAATCTTGCTCAGTTTTGGAAAAAAATCTAGCCAACTTTTGAATGTTTCCAAATGCTTTGCACTTGCTTATTGTTTTTCTTTTTCAGCACTTCGACTCTTCAAATGCTCGGAGTATGTAAACGAAAATTGTGGTGGAGGTACCTGGGGTCTAGTTAAATTGTTAGCTTTGTGATATCATCAGTAGTTAAATAAGGTTTAGGATGGGCCTTTAAAACAGCACCTATATTTATTTTATAGATCAATGGGTCTGCAGCAGATACAAACGTCTGATCATTCTGGAGGTCAGATTTGCTAGTAGTACTTGAAAACATTTCGATGCTTTTATGGTTCAGTTCCAGATGTACATATGTACTTCCCCTTATTATCTGCATGTTCCTGAAAGCAGAGACTAACGGTAGCAAATCCGGATGTCTGCAAAGTTAGATCGATCAGATTATCAGTTGCTACATCTGGAAATAATATCAACTATAGAGTTGTTTTTGACAGTGTATACGCAAATTTGCCTACGTATATATGGATAAGAAAAGGGCAAATAAGCTCCAAAATTTTAGTTTACAAAACGATGATGTCAGTTCAAGGATATGATCACTTTTGCGTTTTTTTTGACAGTTAAAAACTGTCACTGAAAATGTCAGAATTATGTCACGAATATTTCTAGCCGTACATAGAACAATTATTGAAAATATTCACCTGTGGACCCAATAAAAATTTTTTTTTAGAAAACCATCACGATGCATAAATAAGAAATCACTTTAAGATCAACTTGAAAATAAATGTTGGCTTCTTTCAGGCCTCTTCAAGAAATCATTCAGAATATCGGTTAATAAAGAAAACCAATCCTTAAAAAGTGAGGTGCAAGCTTTATCTTTTTCGCACACCCGAAGCCAACACGAAGTTATAAACGCGTATACTTTTTATACTCAATTCAAGCATATTTTTTAGCAGCCTTTGAATTCTTATGCACGCGTAAAAATGATAATGTCTATGTGAAGATATTTTGACACATGAAAAAGTTATATTTCTTCTAAATTTAGTTAAAAAATCTGTAACCATTTTACTAATGATTTTTTTTCCGCCTGGGGGGGGTGATCACCCCCATCACCCCCCCCCCCCCCCCCCCCGTAGATCCGCGCATGAGTTGGATCATTATTTGCATTTCAGTCTATTAGACAGTGGAAGCGATCGAAATTTTTACTTCCGACGTTTCGGCGAATTTTTTCACCTTTATAAAGGAATCTATAAAGGTTTACCAGTTGTTTAGTATGTGGTGCATTTGTTGAAAAAATATAAAAAATTAAAATAGCTTACAAAAACGGTTTTTTGTGTGATTAAAGTTTTTTTTTAAATGGTGAAACTGTCGTTCAGGATGGAAAACATCGATTTTGTGTTGTCCGAACTATATGGGATACTTGTGATTAGCTAGTTTGCAAATATAGAGATTGCTAGATTACTTACAATAATGTTTTTGCACGAGATAACTAAGAGCAAGTTCACAGGCGTTGGGAAAAAGTGGTAGAAATTTTTACATCTTGATAATTTTACCATGCAAAAATGGTTTCAAGATCTTCGGGGGTTTAATTTTTTTACAGCACTGTTTCTATTTCAGCCGTATGTAATACTCGCTAACTTCTCGCTACTCAGTTCAGAGTGCCGGTTACTCAGTTGTCGCCAAAACCGCACCTACTCAGTTCTGACTAAACGGCTTTTACTCAGAACTGACTAACAGCCCTTTTCGCGACAACTGAGTTATGGTTACTCAGAATGCGCGAATAATTCTGAAGCGGTTTTTGGCCGCTTTTTTCATGCTAGAATAGTTGAAACCTGTATTATTATTCATACAAATGATGGATTTGATGATTTGATGAAAAAACTGTAAAATAATGTACATACACCTTTATTTAAAAAAAAACCTTAAACTTATTGAAAGCCGATAATAATTTAATTAAAAACAAAATTTTATTGTAGCCGAAAACAGTTATAATTTCGTTAAGATCAATATTAAAATGATTTTGGTAGATTGCTGCCGATGTGCTTGAATCGAACAAAAAAATGTTTTTTATGAATTTTCCCCTTGCCTTTTTACTACAATACCGGATTTCCTTTTTCATAGCTCAAACATTACTGAAAAAAAATCAATTAAAAAACACCACAATGAAAACTGTTTTTATTATTATCTGACCATTGACGCAGGGGGTCTTCCGATTTTCTTATAAATTCAATATTTGGTTCGTTTTTGCGACGAGAATCCCCATGAATGTCTGTAGATGTTCAAAATTTGTTTTTTTTTAAGATACTTGAGGTAAGATTAAGTCTTGTATTGTATTGTATTGTATTGTGTTGTATTGTATTGTATTGTATTTTATTGTATTGTATTGTATTGTATTGTATTGTATTGTATTGTATTGTATTGTATTGTATTGTATTGTATTGTATTGTATTGTATTGTATTGTATTGTATTGTATTGTATTGTATTGTATTGTATTGTATTGTATTGTATTGTATTGTATTGTATTGTATTGTATTGTATTGTATTGTATTGTATTGTATTGTATTGTATTGTATTGTATTGTATTGTATCGTATTGTATTGTATTGTATTGTATTGTATTGTATTGTATTGTATTGTATTGTATTGTATTGTATTGTATTGTATTGTATTGTATTGTATTGTATTGTATTGTATTGTATTGTATTGTATTGTATTGTATTGTATTGTATTGTATTGTATTGTATTGTATTGTATTGTATTGTATTGTATTGTATTGTATTGTATTGTATTGTATTGTATTGTATTGTATTGTATTGTATTGTATTGTATTGTATTGTATTGTATTGTATTGTATTGTTTTGTATTGTATTGTATTGTATTGTATTGTATTGTATTGTATTGTATTGTATTGTATTGTATTGTATTGTATTGTATTGTATTGTATTGTATTGTATTGTATTGTATTGTATTGTATTGTATTGTATTGTATTGTATTGTATTGTATTGTATTGTATTGTATTGTATTGTATTGTATTGTATTGTATTGTATTGTATTGTATTGTATTGTATTGTATTGTATTGTATTGTATTGTATTGTATTGTATTGTATTGTATTGTATTGTATTGTATTGTATTGTATTGTATTGTATTGTATTGTATTGTATTGTATTGTATTGTATTGTATTGTATTGTATTGTATTGTATTGTATTGTATTGTATTGTATTGTATTGTATTGTATTGTATTGTATTGTATTGTATTGTATTGTATTGTATTGTATTGTATTGTATTGTATTGTATTGTATTGTATTGTATTGTATTGTATTGTATTGTATTGTTTTGTATTGTATTGTATTGTATTGTATTGTATTGTATTGTATTGTATTGTATTGTATTGTATTGTATTGTATTGTATTGTATTGTATTGTATTGTATTGTATTGTATTGTATTGTATTGTATTGTATTGTATTGTGTTGTATTGTTGTGTATTGATGGTATTGTATTGTATGACATTTTTTTTAAATTAAAACAAGAAGTAGGATTTTAGAAAATGAAAAGTAGCAACAAGGTATAGAAAGGTGTTGATTCTACCAATTTTAAGATGATTCTAACATTTTTTTGTTGCGTTCTGGATTGAACGAATCTAATAACAGATAATTAAACAAAATATATCTAAGTATGTCTTCCATTAAAAAAATGAACTGAAAAAGCCAAATTCCTTTCAAAACAGGTAAGAAAATGGGTCGTCTGGAAAAGGAAAACTCGAACGTAACCCTACGCAACTGTGTAGCTAGCTAACACGTCCAGTCAGGTTTTCCCCCGGACGACACGGAAACAAGTGTCGCTTTCTGTAAGAGAGCACCAACAGCAGCAACGTCTATGGGTCATCCTCAACCAACGGCGACAAACGGCGGAGACCAGTAAACCACTAGAAGCAGCAAGCAACCAGAGTGTAGAAGTAGAAGTTGAAGTTGAACCACAACGACGAAAGCGACGGCTAATGTGTGTCGACGCTTGTTATTCAAGTTGCGACTCGTTTGGACTACAAATTTTACACGCAGTAATTTCCTTTCCCTCGTCATTGGTCCAAAGTGTGCTGCACGGAACCTTTCCTCCTTCATGTTGAAGAGTGGAAGAAATTGGACCAGTTACGGTTAGTGCTGGGTGTTAGAGATATCTTATCAACGGATGTTAAATGTTTCAACAACATGGTTAAATAAGATAAAGGAACAATCTCACTTTCGGTGTTTGTTGAAAGTCTGAAATACATGTCATGTTGAACATGTCATGAGAACTGAAACTTACAAATATAGTTCAAACCAAGCCTGAAAGTCGGCAAATATTTCAGAAAAAAATTAACTTGGGGAATGGTTTTACCACAAGGTTGTTGGCACGTGCTTTTGATTTAAATGTAATAACGAAAACATAAAAAGTTCCATTACCCCAAAAGCGCTATCACATCTATCTATCAGTTAATTAATGAAGATGATAGCTGATCCCCACTTGAAAAACCAAAAATTAAATCCAAAGCTAATTGAACCGATAATCCCTGGACCGATTAAGTACAGTTGGAAGCTAATCAAATCATCATCATCACCGTTTGTTGGAAATAAGCCTCTTCAAAAAGGAAAAATAAAATCCGAAACAGAATAGAGACTGAACTGTGAAAACCAAAAAAAAAAAACAGACGATCCAACTTCTAGCACCGTAAGCTTAATTGGAGTGGTTGGCCAGTTGAGGCGCGCATCAGCACCAGTAACAAAAAACAACATTGTCAGAAATTCTCGAGGAATACCACTTACGAAACCGCAACTGAAGAGCTGCACCCCGACGAAATAACAAACAAATCTCCGAATCCGTTTTCAAGAAAGAGCCCGAACTAAAGAACGCCGGATCTCTCGAAGTGAATGGGTGTCTAAGGAGAATAAAAAACGGGCGAGAATCATCTGGGAGCCTACAGCTCGTTTGAAATTGAGCAAACAACTTTTTCTTTCGTTATTTGAGAATACATTTTCAAAATTTCTGGAAAAGTAAGGTTGAAGAATATTCTGAAACATCAATAAGGTTTTAACTTTATAAATGAAAAATTCTTGAGAATGTTTTCTTTCTCCATTTTGTTTTACATATAGAGGTCATAAAACAAGAGTCAGATAAAATAATCCGGTAATTAATAGTCCAAAACTGAATAAACTTTCTTTAAATCAGATATACAATGCAAATTTTCAAGATACGCTTCAGCGTTGGGTATAGTACTGAAGCACATATCGAATTTCGAAAGGACTGCTCGTTAGAATCCCAAACGGCCAATCGCCAAGATTCTGACGATGTCGTTGTTGATGATGATCATCAGCATCATCATCTTCATCAAGGAATCTTCTATGACCGAAGAGAGATGGCCAGCGCCAGTTGGACGCTGCGATGGAGTGACTGTCAATAAATGAAGCCAACGGCAAGGTAGTCGACCTAAAAACAACCGGCGAACATACAGATGATGAAAATATGCGTTTGTTTTGGAAGGCTGGAATTATTTTAGGGTACTGTGAAAAAGACCTTCAAAATCATATTTAAAAAAGAAAAAAAAAGACCCTTGATAATTGAATTTATTTAGTAAGAATTTTAAATTTACAAGAATTTTTTTTTAAATTCCAAATATTTACAACTTTGAGAATTTTATTTTGGGATTTTAATTCCTTTACGAAATTAAGGAACAAATTCGACACATCTTAGCAGGGAAACCGTCCACAGTTCATTCAAGTTGACTGGCGAGACGAGTTTGTGTTCGGGTTCGTCGGGTTTTGTGTGTAATGAAAGCAAAACCGGACGCAATCGGACGCTTCTGCCGGAGTTTGATGTTACGGTGAATGAATGTTGGTGTACGACTATCTATCTCTAGAACGACACGTAGAGAGGTGCTAGCTTTGTTGAGTACATGGCAGAACAGGTGTTTGAAGGTGTTTTTCCTTCGGGACTCAAGGGGTTTGCGAAAGGTGCTAGGCGATGGTGTCCGGTCTCATGGGGTTATAGCTTCATCGGGAAGCTGTGATTGGGCCACGCATTAAATAAGTATGACGAAGAAAGTTATTAATGAAATTTGATTGAATTGCAAGGTAGAATCCCGTAAATAAATTTTCATTCAATCGCAAATTTATACAATGTTATCACTTAAAGGCCTAACGTCAAAAACGTGGGCCCACCAGTAGGCAGACAGCCGAATGGGTCATGTCAAATTTCGAAAACCGACTAGACCATACCCAGATAACCAGAAATCGTAAAGTAGTGTTCATTGTAGATTGTATAAGCATCCAGTTTAGATTGAAATTGTATAAACATCACGTTGTAGCTAAACCAAGTTATATTTTATCGTTTATGGTTTGTATAGTTCATTATATACGATAACATTTTGTTAATCGTAGATAAAGGTCAATAAAGTTGATTTGAATCGCAATAGAATTGTGTAAAGCTTAATATTTAATCCCACTGTACAATTATGCTATCTTTCATGCTTGCGATCTATGATGACATATTATTTCCATGAAAGGTCGTACAGAAATTGTAAGAACATCGCATAATGGAAGTTAAACAATCTGCAGATTGTCGAATTGTTTAACAGTACAGAAAATAGCTAGCTAAGATCGCACAGCGCTGAATACTATTATTGATTGTAATAGAATCGTCTATGAGATAGGTTAAAATTGTATATCAAAAAACGGCATCTAGAAATAGATTTGGAGTCCGAAATGATGCAGTCAGTGGTTTTTTATACTTTTATTCGATTATAGTCGTTTTACCATCTTTATGGCATTCGCGACTTTATCAACGTTGCAGTTGGCGGATCGTTATTGAAAAACTTATCCGGTACAACTGAGTTCGATGTTTACTCTTGGGCTCGAACTCGCGGACATCGGCTCAGGAGACAACAGACTTGCCAACTGAGCTATATCACAGGCCAGTGGTTTTTTATACGATCAACTGATTTTTAAACGGAGCTCTCAACTGTACATAGGCAAATTTGCTTGTTTATATGAACATGAAATGACGCCGAGGAAGTATCCAAGGACAGGAATCGGAACCTTGCGAGTTCGAGACTGAGGGAAGATTGATAAACAACATATGCATTATTAAACCAACAGTTAAAGTTAAGGACGATCATAAGATGACTATATGCATACGCAGTATTTGGAAATTGGCATTCAGTGTTTTTAACAAGGTTCATCAATTTAATCAAAGACACTTAAATATGGTATATTATTAATTTTTTTTTCGCAGTAAACATTAAATGAAGTAAAAATCCACCATTTTTTATCTGTTAAATCTCCCCAAAGTAAAAAAAACTAAAAAAGAAAACGTTTAAGTTGTACAATCCTTAGATTTTATGGAAAGCAAAGTTGCTATCAAATTGTTGAAAACGCAATACAAAGTTTTATATTTTCAAGGTGAGCAAAGTTTGGTCCGTATATTGCCTCCACTTTGGTACGTACAGGCTCATATAGAATATTCTATACAACTTTTCCAGATTGTACAAAAGTGTGTATATCTCAGAAAAAACTGAAATATACAGACCAAAATGTTCACTGAGTATAAATTTTAAAGATTGGCCCAAAAACTGACCTGTGCCAAATTTCAGCTCAATTGGACATGATGAAGAGGTACCCAAAAACGCTCATTAAGGTTTTTAAGCTCTCAAAAATCACCAAGGAGGAAACCAACGAAAATCGGAAATAAATATGTTTTAAAGTTGATTCCAAATGTCTTTAAAATGCAAAACAAGTCATAATATGGTGTTATATGCAGGGTGGCCAGCGAACCGGGAAAACCGGGAAAAAAACTGGGAATTGAAAATAGGACCGAAAAACCGGAAAAAACTGGAATTTGAAATCAAAAACGTCAATTCAAATTAAACGCTGTGGAAAAATTTCTCGAGTATAACCTTTTTCTCAGTTCACGGTTATTGTCCAAAGAATTTGAATGCAGGATCTAGATGTTCTATACCTTAATTAACTTTTTAACGAATCTTAGGAAAAAATAGTGCTACATATCCGAATAAAGAAATACATGTAAAAAGATTTTTTTTTTTCAATAATATTGCGACTTCAAGGATGTGATGAGAATTTGAAGTTAACTTCATATGCTTCACATCTTACTAATAACTGGAATAGTTCTACATCATTGGAATAACTGAAATTATTCTAGGGTAAATGATCTTGAGCGGAACTAGTCGAAATCTGATCTTGAGCGGAACCATTTACTTTTCCTAAGATCTTGGCAATGATTATTTATGAATCTTATCGAAATGTTGAAATAACACTTTTTCAAGATTTTTTCATACAACCTTTATCATTTTTGCTAAAATTTATGAAATGAAATAATGCTTTTAGAAGATTTAAAAACATACGCATTTCTGCTGCAATTTTTACTAATCTAAGCTGACTTTGAACGTCAATTTATGTAACCCTTGGCCGTAATAAACTGATTCTCAATGACTAAAATGGTAGAAAAATTCATGAAGAAGCATTATTCGTGTTTTTTGTAACAAGTTTTCCATAAAAATATCAATTAATCGCGTGGTTTTTAAAAGTAAAATATGATCTTGAGTGGAACCATCTTTGATCTTGAGCGGAACTACTAGCTTACAAAATAAACCGCTAGGTGCGCTGCCTTATGCCTTATGTCTCACACGTGTTTTTTACCCCTGCATGTATGCAGCACCTTTTATATGTCAACTTTAGGGACAGAAAAGATGTAAAATTAATTTCGAATAGAACCAAAAATTACTTTAATTCGTGTCACAGCGTACCAAATCAGACACACAAAAATTTATTCTTGTACAGTACAGTACAGTTTTTTTTTGCAAAATCTTTAATTTAAGGCATCTACTTTTGTAGTATTCACTGACTTTGTCGTTGCCTTTAAAAGTTGGTCGTGGAAATATGACCCTAATCGCGCACATTCAAATATACTAACGAATTGAATTTTTGAGATGAAAAACTAAAATTTGAGTTTTGAGAATCGATTCTTTCGAAATAAGATACAGTGAATCAAAGGAATCAAAGTGAAAATTGCATATCTTTTTCGAAGTAAGAAATAAATTTGCACTGATATTTTGAGAACAGCTTGAGAAGGCTAAGTTTTTGTTAGTTACGTAAAAACATAAAATTTTGAACTTTTAAATCATTAAAGATGAAATTTAATTGTAGTTTTCACAGTTACACAAAGATTAGGAATGAGATCTTTTAAAGATGTTTACAGTAGAAATTGGTTCCGCTCAAGATCAGCGTGGTTCCGCTCAAGATCAGAATTCTTTCTTCAGTAAAACAGCTCTAGAGTTATTAGGATTTACTCTAAAATATTCTTCAAAACATCATTAGAAAGCAGAAACCAAGATCTATCCGCTGAACTAAAAAAAAATTCGTTGGGATATAACCCCTATCCACACCGCTTGATCAACTTTTCCGAGTAGCACCGAATTGGGCCATTTAGTTCCGCTCAAGATCATTTACCCTACATGATTTTTGGAACTCCACCAGGTGCTCTTTCTAAGGGATGAATAACGCGAAAGCGTTAAAATCCCCAAAAAAAAACAAAAAACAAAAAAAAACCAGGTGCCCTGTTTTAAGTAAAATCAAGTTATATTGAATCGAAACTTGCAAAATTAGCAAAAATTTCACAAAAATATTTATAATATACGAGGAATAATTTTGAAGAGTCAAACCAAAGAGTAGAATGAATTTGTTAACAAATAAAGATGAATTGTTATGAAAAGCTAGTGCCAGTGATAACAGTAATGTATTCACGCAATTCAGCTCACCTGTAAATCATCTTTTTTCAAGGGGAAAGATTTACAAAAGTCTTATTATGAAAATTAAGAGAAAAATCGAATACATAATTGCAAACGATTTTTTTAACATTAATGTGCTCATTTTTCGGCGGTTTTGAGTAATATAAATTTAATTCCAGTTGAAAATCAGTCAAATGTGTTGCTTTTTGGCAATTTTCTCAAAATAAAATGCATTATATTCAACGTTTGATAAGACAACTCGTGTTAATCTTAGCATTCATCAACATTCTGGTTTAGGGAAACGTTCATTGAGCTCTTCAACCGATGCAAATTAATGTCGATGGAAGAATTATTCTTTAAGTTGCTTGATGATAAAAATTCCTAATTTCCCTAGAAATTTCACAAGAAATTTTACACTACGATTTTATTAAAGTTATTCTGTTTTGAATGTATGAAGGAATTAACGAGTTTAATTAAATAAGCAAATATCCCACCTGGTAGATTAACAAAAATGTCTGTTAAAAATTATTAAGAAAAATCGGTTCATCTTAACAATTGATCTCAACTACAACATTTTTGACTCTAAAGCCTCACGTATACAAAAATCCCAGCAAACATGAAATCGCAATAAAAATGATAATCCAAATTTTCAATATCCATCGTAAACACGTATTGAGAAATTTTTTATCATTCATTTACGACAAGCTTCACTCAAAAAAGTTGAATTGGATAGCAATTTAGTCTATTCGTTAATATGTCTCCAAAAAGTTGACAATAAGCTCGTTCGACATTAACGATTTGAGCTATCACTCTATGCGTTCTCTTCTTTTCTTCCTTCGACCGATTCGTAAAAAGAAAATCTCACCTATAGAGCTATAGCGTGGATCAAATGAACTGATGAGTTGGCATTGTGATAAGATAACAGACAGTGAATTCGGAGGACTGGATTTCAAATCTCGCTGAGGATTTATTTGTTTTTTTTTTTTAATTTAGTTAAAATCGTTTATTTTGCATTTTGTGGGGAAATGGAATCGTTCTTATCTTGTCGTTGTAGACATATCGCCTCCTTTTTTGTAGCTACATGCCATTTTAGTAAGTTTAATGCAATCTTTTCATCTGATATATTTGTTTGAATAATTCTGTTGTTCCTGTGATATACCTTCTTAAATTTGTGCTGGGATGGAAGTTTTATTAAGTTTGTATTTAAGTTGTAGTAATAATTTTGAAATATCCAGTGTTTATTTGAACCCAAGCAATCGAAAGATTCCTTTTAATTCAACCACGGTAAATGAAAACTTCATATACCAGTATTTCGATAATAACTTACTACCTTCTTCAGTGAGCATTTTTGAAAACGCTCACTGAAGGAGGTAGTAAGTTACTTTTAAAATAGCGGTATATGAGCTTTTCATTTACCGGGGTTGAATTGAAAGGAATCTTTCGATTACTTTGGTTCAGTTGAATCATTCAACCAAGTAGGCTCACAACACAATAGAAGAGTTTTTATAACTTGATCTGAACAATTTGGCTGAAGGTATACATTACAGTTCATAATTAATACTTCAACTTTTTACTCTGCTGATGATGTTCAAATTTTCTTGTAAATTTAGATCGACTTTAATGATCTTACCAATAATGAAGTTATTTGTGGCCTGAAGTACATAAATTTAATGAAAATCTGACTTTGTCGACTTTTGCCATTCAAACTGCAATATTTTACGTGAGGTTCAATATTTAAGGCTTGGAATGAGATTTTTATAGAATTTTGGACGGTTTGTGAGAACAACATTTTTTTCACCCACTCATCAACCAATAAATTTCTATCAAAAATTAGAACTTAAATGAAAGATGGAATAAATGACTGTTTTGAGTTTAAAAAGCAGAATCTCATATTGAATTAAAAAATTAATGAAATTTATTAACAAGCTTCTTGGAAAGAAATATGATTTTCATATGTCATTCGTCCTAATTTCATTAGAAATTGAATGTAATAATTCAAGCCTTAAAAATGGTACTTCACGTAATTTTGGATCGAGCAGATAGAACTTTTCAAAAACTTTTTTCATGTTAACATCCCGTAAAATTAAAATTTAATGCTAGGAATGTATCCTGCGATATTGTGGTTTGATTGATTCAACTCGGACACAAATATTTTAGAAGCTTCAAATTTCTTGTGAAAAAAGTTGATCTAACGTTTGAAAAAAAATTAAAAAAAATTGCTTTATGCTTTGATTGTGAAATGTGCCGCTTTTTTCGAAAGTATCTGGCAAGCCTTGGTTAACCGTAAGATGAAAATCAAAAAACGTAAAAAGCTGCTTTGCACAGTTTGTTCTTTGATAGAATCTACACAAAAACATTCCATTAAATCATCGAAAATGCTAGCAAGCAAAAACTTACAAAGGTTTGGCCTAAACATATTTATAATTTTTTTTTGTAATCAGCTTGCCGAAAATGCGGAAAATTTCTCCATTTAACAAGGGATTCAGTATTGAAAAAATATTCTAACTTCAGAGATACAATCTGATCTTAATGCAATTATTTTTCTTAAGAACGAATAAAAAGAAGCTACAATTATTTCTGATATCGCAACCTTATCAAAATTTAGCTAAAGACAGCATCACATTTGACTTTTTTCGTTGAAAATATGTATGAAACCTTCTGTTTGCGAGTTTTTGTTAAAACTTCTGTAGCAAGTAAACTTTTGAAACTTTTTTCTCAGAATTCCACATTATTCGCTGTCTTCAGAAAGTTGATCATTGGCTCAAAACCATTATTTTCAATATTTTCTCTATAATCTACAGTATCGCCAAAAATAGAATCCAAATTTATAAATGAGTTAAACGCTTTAATGCATACTGTTGCAAAACTTATCAAAATCCAAATATCTCGGAAACGCTTGGATATTTTTAAGTGAAATCTTATGTTTTTTTTTAAATAGTTTTCGGAAAATCGCTGTTATTTCTTTAGCACAAATTCTGATATTTTTTATTAAATTTCAATCAATCACAAACACCTTCCTGCACCAAACAAACAAGGTTTGGAAGAGATTTGCAAACTCGTATTGAAATTCATTAAAAAATTTCAAAATTATTTTTCAATTTTGATGGGCCATTACTTCAATAATATTCAAAACCACGACTTTAAACCCGTTCAGTTTTGTTTTTCGATATAAAATATTAATACTTCAATGAATCAATAACTTCTATTCCCATTTGAAAAAAGTCATGCATTAAATTATTGAAATTTTGGTACCTGTAGCTTATTGGTAAGTGTTGCCTTGTGCAATTGAACAATCTTGTAAATTTTTACAGTTATGTTTTTTTAATAACTAGTTTTAATTCTTATATAAATACAAAAATTTTAAATATTTTAATTATTTTTGAAAAGCTTTTTTCAACACACGTTTAGTTTTTCTATAATTTTAAATAATGCAGCTCTTCAACATCTCTGATTTTTTTACAAGAGAGACTCATTTGTCAACTTTTAAGACAATTTTCGTAAAAATTTTGCAAACGTTAACAAGGTCATTTTAAAATGGAGATTTAAAAAGTTTCAATTTTTAAATTCTTTCGAAGGGGATATACATGCCTTTTTTTAATTCTGCACTTAAAAATGACAATAAAAATCATTGCAGAGAAAAAGAGAAATAAAATTTAATTTTTAAAGCTATGTTTCAAAGTATTCTTTGAAAATTGTTGATATAAGGTGTTTTATAAGAAAACCATTCCACCAATTTTGAATAAGAAGGCATTCTTATTTTGTTTTTTTTTTCTTGTTAAATATATTTTTTGAAGCGACACAGTTAGGGAAAAACGCAACGTATTTAATGAAAGCGATCAAATACACCTGAAGAGAACCTGGAAGGTGTCAAAGTTGAAAAAAAAAACATATAATCTGGATTTTGTGTTAAACATTTATTCTAGCAATAAATGTCGTTTAAATATTCTGCAATCTATAATCCCGCTTCATACTTCTTTTCCTAGTAAGTTTTTTAAATATTATAGGTGTTACGAATAAGCAACCTCTTTAAAAATATTCAAAAATGAATAATTAAAAGGGATTAAAGTTCCTTCAGTTTAAGGAATACAGCAAATTTTTCGCATTCCACCATTTTTTATTTTTTATTTTTTACTTAAAACACGCTGTTTCTAAAGATATTTTTTAGACAACACTTTGAATAATTACATTTTTTGTTGTTTTATTCTAAGAAAATGTAATCATTGGAATTGTTACATTTTCAGAACGAAAATTTTAAATAATCGCCAATTTAAAAGCTTAAAAGTAATCGCTCTAAGCTTAAAGTGCTAATCGCTAATCGCTCACTGTTGACCAATATGAAGGCCGCAACAAATATCAAATTCTTCATTTGAAACGCGCTTCCTCCATTTTATTTTTAAAACTCTCCTACCACCTTTGCACCTCGGTTTTGTGCAAATGTAATTTCGTTGCTAACAATCTTTTGTACCTATCATCAAATTTTGTAGTTTTTTTTGCATTTTTTCACATTATCTTCATTTAAAATCTTTCACCTGTTTTCCTCTTTCTCAAACTCGCAGGAGCATTGTCAAACGTGAACATTTTTACAATTTCTATATGATCTTAAAACGAAGGCTACATAGGCTGGAACAAATTTCAAATCCTTCTTTTGTTACTCGGAGTTGTATCATCACAAAGGGGGGAATAAAAAATAATGCAAAAAACTAATAAAGTGGAAAAATTGCATGAAAGCTTGTATGCAATAAAATTGCACACTTCATCATTGCACAAAACCCATCAAGTAATTTTTTCATCGAAAAATTCAATATACTCAATCAAACCAAAGGTAATAAAACTCCTATCTTCCACAATTTGTTATTTGCTCTTGTAATCTTTCATATATTTGATAAATTTTCCGAAATTTCCATAAAATACATAAAACTTTAACTATTCCTCCCCCACCCCTTCGGGTTTTTCTGGAAATTTCGACAGGGGAAAGGGGTTGGCAAAAGAAGAAATTGATATTTCTTCCGGCCTTATTAACTACTTAACAGTGGCAATTCATTTTATAGAGATTTTATCTTGTTTTTGTATGAACTGATATGTAAAATCTCTTAACAAAACTGTATTGTAAAAAAGTAAACATCTCGACCGTTTTAAAACAAAAGCTGATTAAGGGATGCTAAAAATAGTTTGTAATACTAAACACCTGTTATTGTTATCTTCCTTTGCAAATGTTGCGAAAAGTGCTTAAAAAGGGAAAATGACACTAAATACATGTTTCCTCTAGCTCCAGTACACATTCCTCCAACGAAACCAACTAAGCAATCAGAATGATGCCCAATGTCACCTTAACTTGTTTATTTACAAAAAAATTATTCTGTCACTTATAATTCGAGAGAATTATATAAATATAGGGGAGTAAGCAGTATTCATTTAGTGGAACCAAAAATAGCGGAACTTTTCAATTTGCTAGATCAGTCAAAACTTAGCGGCAAAATTAAACCGCTAACGAAAAGTTAGCGAACTAACTAGCGATTAGCAGATGAGCGCTTTTGTCACTGTCACTGTCAATCACTATTTTGTTAAGAAAAACATTTAAATATCAAAATGTTGCGTCTTAATTCTAAATCTATAGAAGTAAATTTTTGTTTTGTTTATATTGTAAATTTTATACATAAATTAGATATTGTTAAAACGTCTCTAATAAAATAAATAAAATAAAAAATTAAACAAAAATTAGGTATTCAAAAAAAAGTTTAAAAATTCGTCTCATTCACTTGGATTAGGTCTTACGTATTATATCGTATTATATATTATTGATACTCGAACATTTTGGGTTAACTTAAGGAATCTTGAGGCAGCTTCATTCAACATCATTTAACAGTGCAATAGTTAAAATACTTCAAATTTAAATTGCCTTGCCATCCTGTCTGGAGAATGAAAGAGTAAAATTCAAATAAATCAACATCCTTATAAACTTAAGGGTAGTCTCAATGCTTTCTAAATTTTCCTTTTCATCATAAAGTTGTCATTATCAGTGTCTCTGATGCTTATTAGTTCCACGGATTTAATCACTTGATTGCTCATCCACACATGCAAATTATAAACGATTAAGAATCAATTAATCATAGCGGAAGCAATCGATCAAGTTCAATTAACAAACCTGATTGGCACTAATCCAAACATTCCCAGCTTAACCTCAACAAGCTCAAAGTATCAAGTTTATAGCAACAAACACAATCATCGGCTAGTATAATGTCATTATCGGCCCAATTTTGACACTATTAAAAGGTCGTAAAAATTGATAATCATTGAGTGGATACAAGACGCATCGAATGAGCAAACTAACCCGACGCTATGCCATCTGATTGCCTGAAGGAGAAAGTCACTCGACTGTGTATACGATTGACGAACGACCTTCTTATATGGCCTATAAATAGTCTTCACAGTCTCTTCACCTATCGTCGTCTTCTGGCTGATAGGCAAATACTTCGGAAGAAGAATTCCGTCGGCAATCTGTCCGTGGCAAACTTCAGGTCTTAGATAGTCTGCCCGCCAGCCAGTCAGTTAGCCAGCCGGTTAGACAGGACGGGAAATGAATGAAAAAAAATCGCTTTAGAAAAAATCCAATCGGAACCGGGCTCCCGTTTACTTGCCCAACATTTTTTTTTTGCTCGCTGCTGTCTACTGCTACTTACTACGGAGGAGCGTTCCTCCAATCAACCGATCAATGACGCTCACGGGTTACTCGCCTGCCACTTCAGCCGCGGCCGGCGGAAGAAAAACGGCGATCCAGTTCTTCGAGAGGCGCTGGACGGACGACGATCGTAATAAACTGCATGATAGAGTTCAAACTCCGCTCGTTGGAACCGGTTCTTAAATGAGATTAGTTGAGGCTTCTTCATGGTTGCTTCTAAATTTTGCAAATCTCTCGGGAAGTTTTCTAATGGCTTGATATATGGGAATCATTTGGGAAGCTGATCGAGATATTTTGTCATTCTGCAAAGATGGGCATTTGTTATAGGAAAAACAGGAAGCATTTTTTAACTTTCTCAATTGTATATTACACTCCAAAAGTAAATTCCAATTATGAATCATAATAAATCTTAACATGTTTTACATCCTTTAGATTTTCAATTGCCTGTTTAAGGAATATTTCCCAGAGGGATACAGTTTAGAGGCGCTTTAAACTGTTATTTGACAGGTCAGAAAGCTGGATGTTATTTGCTCAACTATAAGGGTTCAGTTACTTCAGTAAACAAAATCTGATAAACTAGAAATTTTCACGTAAATCCTCTGAGTTTTCTTTAAAACAATTAACATAAAGACATTTTTATAGGTTTTGTTGACTCAAATAATTTTAAAAGCTTCTCTTTATACAAATATAATCAAATCTTAGTGCCATGCTTGACAAGTCATTGGCAAACTTATCGGATACAACTATCGGATATTGGCATAGCGGGCAAGTTTTCTACAAACTGAGTTATTTCGTAAGCCCTTTGAGTCATCTAAGAATGTAAAGCAAGCATAACACTAGGCCTTGATATTCACATTTTTCCGAGGGGCAAAGGATTTAACATTAAATATACTGACACATTGTATATACCTATTTATACCGCCGCGCCGGGGATAAAATGGGTTAAATTTTTCCGCCAAAGCTTTCTTGTTTCTCAATCAATTATTACAAAAAATTTTGTTCTCGAAAGCTTGAAACGTTACTCAAATATGATTCTCAGACATTATTCAGCTTCAATCATTTATTTTAAAGTAATTCAGAGTCGAATAAATTTTTCTTGAAGAAAAAACTAAGTTCTGGAAAAAGATTGTAAGTCAGTTATTAAGTGCACAAAAAATAATCACTAATTTCCTGAGAAAACTGCATTAGAAACTATGTGTTTTTAACATGGAAGTATTTTTTACAAAATTTCTTAAGATCATGGCCACAAAAAAATTCTTACAATTTTTTTTTAATTCTGACTCCAGCTTTCTCACGCACTTAGTGAATTTTTTCTTCACTTAATAACTGACTTACGGTCATTTTCCCGAAGAAAAAAAAATTTCTTCGGCTTTGAATAACTTTGAAATAAATGATTATAGCTGAGTGTTGTCCGAGCATCATATTAGAGTCACGTTACATGCTTTCCAGAATTAAACATTTTGTAAAAATTAGTTGAAAAACAAGAGAGTTTAAAGGGAGATTGAAAAATTCAAAGTTCCAATTCTAGTCCGTGTTTTCATGCTAAAAGCCGTCGCCAAAGTTTTAGTTTGGTTTATTCTTATCACAGTTTCCGTAACGATTGATTTATCAGAGTCAATAGACAGGTAGGAAATATAAAGAAAGTGATGGAAGAAATTTCGTGCTTAAGGACAGAAGTCACCTCTGAATTCTAGCAAAAAAAAAAATTGTGAGTGTGCGATCAGCGCAATCAAATAAATTGCTTTAACTGAAACCTTAAAAGATATTCATAACTTTTATTTTTATTTTTTTTAATTTCTAACACGGCTCCCTTTTGAATAAATATTTTTCTAAGATTTGTTAAAACTATCTCGTCTTTCTCATCCATAAAAAGCCAATTAGTTTAACTTTACACTCATGAAAATTATAAGTAAAAACATGAAAATTCACAAATATTTTCCAACACATTACACAAGGAATCAGTATATTTTGCACCTATATTTAAAAAACTTTTTCCGGGAGATTATGGCGTACTGAATCCGATTAATTTGTCAGATTTTGTCAATCAGCTCTTGTTTTAGTGTTATGGTTTGTGAAAATTAAGAAATTGATCGAATTTGAGTAAAATCGATCATTAATAACTGATGAACCAACAAACCTACATGAAAAATGAAAACTGGTTTTAAATCTATTTTTTATTTTCCTTTCAATAAAAGATTGATTCTGATTTCACCAAGATATCATAGATTCAGAGATATATAGCCTTCCATTAAACATATTACTACAGTTTTTAGAAATATATATAAAAAGCATAACAACTATTCTTGACACCACTGAAGAAAATCATTGAGTGTTTGATATTAATTATTTTAATTCATTTATGAACTTTGTAGAAGATTGCAAAACGACTAATGGTTTGAGTAATATTGAAGATTAAATTTTGGTTTAAATTTTCTTAAAACTACGTCAAAATTGCAGTATTTTGCAAAATTTGGAAAAATGAATTATAAAAAAATTCTATTACTCAGAAGACAAAATGACTCGCGATCATCGGGAAAGTTGATCATTGAATTTAAACCATTTTTTTTTTTCAAATCTTCGTTATCTTCTCCTGCTTAGCCAAAAAAAAATAATTAAATGTATTTTTACCCATTTATTTACCCAAGTTATTTTGAAAACAAAAGCTGCTAGAAAAAAAAAAAAAACAAAATACATATTTCGAATCAACGTCCCCAAATTATTCACAATCAGAACCTTAGTTCTTAGTACCTCGGAAAAATATAAATTTGGTTGCCTTTTGTTACTAAACATATTTTATTTCTGGATCTTAGGTTTTTTAATCTAAACTATCAAATTAATATGTTTTTGTCTATATCTGAGGGGAATCCAATTATTAAAAATAATTATAGGTACTAAGAAAGCCAAATTTCCTGACCAAGGCTGAAGTAAGAACCAACTCATTGGTTTTGATGACTGAACTCAATCTTTTATTTTTTGCTCAAGAATGCTCGAATGAAAAAAATTAAAACTAATAGTGTTTGTAATGATTTGATTATTTATTTTTCAGTACTTTATATTAATATTTTTTTTTTTATTAAATCGTAACTTTTCGAAAGGTAAACTTAATTTTTTCAATGAAACATTCAGTAACATAATGTGGAATTTGCTTTCATCGATGGTTAATATCTTTGAATTTGTGTATGAGCCTGGTATATCAAACTAACTTGTTTTAAGCATAAAATAATTATTTTTAGAAGAGCCTTCTTTAAAAAAAAAACATATTTTGTACTCAAATCAAACATGCTCAATCTTCCTAATTCTTTTGTAAATTCAAAGATTTTAACCTTTGATAAAAATAAATCAAATAAAAAAAAATTTAAAAATAAAAAAAATCGGAAGAAATTAGCTTGGTGCAAACTTGATCCAAATTTATTATTTTAGTTGGAAATTAGGCTTTTCAAAATTTGCAATATTAAAAATGTTAATCAATACACCAAGATAATATATAATTTTGTGTAGATATTTAAGATGAAGATAAAGTTGTAATGTCTCTTAAACAGCAGATATTTCCCATGAAGAATGAATTCCATAATGAAAATCCTGTGGATGATTTTTTAAAAATATTTTGGGTTTTTTTTCATAAAACAAAACTGTAACAATCAACTTAAATTCCACTTAATGTTTATGTTAACGACCGTTTTTTCATGTTTAATGTTTTATTTTTGGCTTATTTCGGTCTTGGAGTACCCTTGAGGAAGACCTCCAAAAATGGTCGAAACGTCGGGTATTACAAATAGAAAGTTGTATGCTTGAAATCCAAGACAAAAAATAAAACATTCTACTTTATATTTGTGATTTTCAATCAAATGGTGAAAACAAACTAATTTTGATCAAAAATTTGATATCTGCAATTGAACAAGTAAATTTCATGATCTCTTGAATTCCTCAAAAAATTATGTTGATTGCAAAACTCATTTACAAACTATATCTTTTAATAAAATTTGAATCTGCATTCTTAATCTGCGTTCTAAATCTGCATTCTAAATCTGCATTCTAAATCTGCATTCTGAATCTGAATTCTAAACCTAATTTCAAAAATTGAACTGTGAATCTGTTTCTGAATTTATATACGATTTCTAAAATTTACAAAAAAATACGATCTCCGAATCTCCGATCAGAATTTTACGAGCCAAGTTTAAAATCCTTAATAAAAAATTAATTTGAAACGATCTGAATCTGAGTTTTTAATTTTGGATTGCGCCTGTTAGAAGCTTCAAATGCTGACTTTTGTGTAAGAATCAAGTTTAAGAACATTGAATTCGAATATTAAATAATATTTTTCTATTTTTCATACTCAGAAAAATATCATCAATATACCGAAAATGCAAATGATTTTCGAAAATCGTGACTCAAACTTGATTTAAAATTCAAAACCAATTTGAACCACGATTTCAGCTCAACTTATTTTTCATTTCTAATTTCTTATGATTATTTGGACTGAAAATTAAGAATCCTGAACTTGCGAATACAATACGAAAATAGAAACTTAATTTCAGATTTGAAAATATTGAACAAAAATCTTGGAATTGGGTTTAATTTCATTTAAAATTTAATATTCATACTTGAATTTCTATGAATAAGTGATTTTTTTTAAACTGCAGCAGAATTCCAAACTTGGGATGGAGTTTGGAGATTTTGACATTCGTTTTTAGTCTATTGTTACTCTTGAATATCCTTTATGTGTTAAAATAATTTAATTATGAATTTAAAATTGTGAGTGTCGAGTAGAATACCTCGTTTGCTTTTTTGGACCCTCATGGGGGGAGAAGGTTAAGCCCCCAAATGTCTACGCCGTTCCTACGGCCATGCTCCTGACTGTGATCCCTATGGCATCAATGATTTGGCAAAAAGAACTAACTTGCGCCCATAATAATATCTAAAAATGAATTATTATACACCGCCAACCTACTTTTTCCTTTTAAAAAACATTAAAACAACTCCTAATAGCTATATCTTAAAGTATGATCAGTCTCTTATTGTGTATTATAAACGTTTTAAAATAGTCGATAATTTTCCCGCTCATATGATGAGTCCTTATAATATGTTAATTATTGATTCTATCAATGTGAACAAATATTGTATTTTGAAGTTAACACTTTGTACGGCCAATTTAGTTTTATTCTTCTTTCAAATGTCAAAAAAAAACAATTAAAATTATTTTTCCTGCTACGATTGTTAGTTAACTTAACTGAGCACTGAGGAGAAAAAGATTAATAACCAAATAAAAATTTTAATAATAAATGTTATTTCTGAAATGACATCTCGTTGAAAAATTAAAGAAAAACTTTAAACTTTGTTTCAGCAAATCAAATGAACTTATCCACTATTTTTTTTCAAAGATTTTCACTAAAATTTAAAAATAAATATTTTTTAAATTATTATATCTAAACAATTTCATAAGCAACACTTCCCGAATTTGAATTTTTACCAAGTAAGTCAGTCGAGATACTCAAAATATCATCACACACTAGTAAATATAATTCAATCTTACAAATGATTTTCATGAGAATTCCATAACAGATGCTTGACAAATAGATTGGTTTTAGCTTGAAAAAACTGTTTTGGAAATAATCCCTATTTACCACAGCCCCCCCTCCTTACCACTTTAAAAAAACTCATCCGTATTTGTCGATTCCAGATCCCTAAGACAACTCTGTCTTTGCTGCATCTATTCTTAGGTTGCCAGATTGCCCAGTTTTATCCGGGTTCGTCCAGATATTTAATATAAAATTATGAAAAAGTCCGGTCCAGCCCGATTACCCTGATTTTATTAAAGGAGCTCAAATTATGCTTTATTATCATTCTCATTATGAAATCCAACAAAAAAAATTGTGATGAAAACATTTTTTATTATGTGTCCAAAAAGAATTTTTTAAAGCAAGTTTCATAAAAATAATCAGGAAAGGTTTTTTGGATTCTTTACATGCAATTTAAAATCTGCTGATAAATTTAAAAGAATTTTTTTTTTCAATTTGTTCCATGATTTTTGTTGAATAATTTACGAGTTTTGACAAAATTTGCCCGGATTTTTATCGACACTTTTGAAATCAAATGCCAGGATTTTGCCAAGTTTTTATATAAAATATGCCGGATTTGTCCAGCCCGGGTACGTGCTGAAAACATTTTGGCAACCTTAACCTATCCGTTCCGATCCGGTAGCCATCATTTGAAATTCCCCTATTCAGTAGAAATAAGTCTTCGATGATTCTCTACGTGAAACGTTACAAGACGTTCTTGTTTTCCGCAAAAGCCGGGGGAAAATCCAAATGAAATAGCTGATTCTTCTCCAAAACTTTATCCTGTTAAATTTTTATAACTTTATAGCTTCGAAAAAGGGGTCTGACACTTACAAGCTCAGCCTACCCATTCTCTTCGCGCGAAAACAAGTGCTGTCAAACTTCTCTTTAGGATTTTCTGACTTCTCAATTCCTAATATAAGTAGGGGAGAGTGGAGTATCATGGGCCACATTTTTATTTGCTTCAGAACTTTTTTATTATAAAAGTTAAAAAGAAAAAAAATTAATGGAAAAGTTTTCTTCATTTATAAGCTATCTTTAGGCATTTTTATTTTATTTTTTTTAATACATTAAATTCCGAAGTTCTGACTGTTTTAAAAAAAAAAGTATTTTATTTTTGAAAAACCGTGGGGAATCGTGGGCCACCATATATAAATTAACTAGATAACGTGTAAAGTTTATAGGTTGACCCAAAACGGAAATTTCATAATTCATTTAGTTATTTTAAAGCAATTTCAGATTAGGAAATTAAAAAAAGAGCTGTAAATGATCGAATAGTTCCTAATTCCTGGCTCGCGAACGTTTTGGCAAAAAATCTTTATATAGTATTTATGTTCGTCTCTATCGCATTGAAAAAATGGACCTAATATTTTTCACAACTCCTTTAGTGCATAAGAAAATTTTTCAGGTAGGAAAAACGTTTTTTAAGTTCTTAATGTGTATAAAAACACCAAAATATAGATGGCCCAAGATACCGCACCAAATGTGGCCCACGATTCACCACAAGCTATGATTTGTGAATTGGTTGCGTTTGTGTGACCTATTGATGTTTCATTAAAAATTCCTTTTCTACGTGAAGGATCATGACAAAACTAATATCGTAAGCGTGTGAGCATATTTTTAATATGTACTTTTGGTCTTCCACGGATGCAATTTTGTGGGTGGTTGTTAAATTATGTAAGTACATTTTTCTAGGCTAGTTCATAAAAGAAGCATATGATACGTACATAAGTAGACAACATATAGAAAAATATGCCTACGCAAAGCGTTGACGATAACAGTTGTATTGAGATTTTTATCTCAACACACAACTGAGATATTTAGAGTGGCCCACGTTACCCCACTCTCCTCTACACGTAATCGTCTATTTTTTATACTTGTGGAAAAGGGAGTAAATTCAGTTTGAAAATTCTTAATTGGGAATTCAAATATTTGATTTTGAACCAATTGAAATATTTTTTTTTTAAATTTTTAGTCATAGGTATATAAAATTTTTAAGAATAATTTTTTAAAAAGTGTGAAAGGATGATGTTTATCGCTTAAGATTCAAAAACTCCGTAAGAAACGGATATAAAGCTCGTTTCGATAGCTCTCGGGGAAAAAATATTTGTATTGCAATGTGAGATAATGTATTTACATAACTAGGACTTTTAATACACAAATGCTTTAATTATCTGTGGACATAAGTTTATGAAGTGAATGAAGTGAAAAAAATGCTATTTTCTTCATTTTAGAAAGCTATGAAACGAATTTATTTAGTAGTACTCACAAAATTATTTGTGTTACTTTTTTGTTTGGATTGCAAAAACTGTCCGTTTAAACTGTGTTCGATGGTTACTTTTGGGCTCGAACTCGCGGACATCGGCTATGGAGGCAACTGACTTGACCACCGAGCTATATCACAAGCGCTTATATGTGTTACTATAAACACAATGCGCTAGGTTTTGTAATGATGAAATGGATAATTTAATACAAAGTTTCTTTGGAAGCATCTAATGTACTAAATTATTACTTCCTTTCTGATCCCAATATGTTTCTATTTGTGATGATAACAAATTTTTTATAGCTTTATTAATATCCCGGGCAGAGTTAAGCCTATAGCAAACAAAGTTCAAAATAAAGTAAGAACAGAAAACTGCTGGCATAATTAGGAGCAAGTTCACTCGTGTTGGGGGAAAGGGGTAGAAATTTTGACACTTGTAGCACATTTTGAAGAATTCAACACTTGTAGTAAAAACTCTTGAAGGTCACAGATCTTGAAATATTTTCGCATGGTTGAGCTTTCAAAATGTGCCTCAAGTGTCAAAATTTCTACCACTTTCTCCCAACATCAGTGAACTTGCTCTAAGTGTTTCACAAGCAGCTGTTCATATCTAATGACATCAATTCTGCTGTTTGAAATGCTTTATTACTTAGTTTCAAAAACTTCTTCTCATTCTACCCTCGTTTTCTTGTGGATTAGGGAGCAACTCCAAGAAAATTTAGGGCATCTAAAATAGCTCATATATTAAACAATATTTCAAAGTCAAACGAGGTGCGAATTGGTATCCGGATTAATCAAGATTGGAATGAAGATACTTCCTTTATTGAGCCTAATTGTTACTAAATTTTGCTACCACGGTACGTTCAAGTTCACTATACTCAGCTGCAAATGTTTTATTAATATCCGCTCCCAAAAATTAAACTTTAATGAATTGCGTATAGGAGGTTCAAATTACGCGGACTCTAATCCCAAGCTATCCCATCAACTTATCGATGCGAGATGATTATGATCAGGGTTTTTGAAATTTAGTTCAACCCGTTATGTGAAGAATCAAGATAAAGCATACTCCTAACAAGCAGCTTCAGTTAAAACCAGCAGGTCAATCAGCAGTGCCGATGGCAATTATCCGCTTCCATTATCCTCTAGAAGGTCTTGTTGGAAACGAATTGATTTCATAGCCCGGTATTCATCCTAAATATCTCCGACGTGAAAAATTGGAAACAGTCACCATTGAGAGCAAGCTAGCTAGGAAATACTACCTCTCTGTAAGAAGCCCGTTGAAAAAGAGTTGAAAGCTCTCACATCAGAGCAGCGCGTATCGTTGAAAGTTCAAGTACGAACCTCAAGCTGTGGGTCTTTTTTATTTCTTCCTTTGCGTCCGAAATTGGACAACACATATCGCCGAACCCCGACAGCCGGGTAGAATTGAACTCAAATTACATATACCGGTATTTGGCCATTTTTTGCGGTACTCATCCCGGCCGACTGCAAACTGGCCATTCCTGGCCAATCCATCCCAGAGGCAGCAACAGAAAACGTAACGAACGAGAGTGCGGCCTCGAACGGGGTCAGCCATTTGGATTGCGCTTCACCGAATGCGCTGATAGACGAAGTAACAGAGAGGAAAGTTTGGACTCGAAACCACAATCCGCAACACAAAATCCACCAGTCAGCCAGTCTGCCCAGTACCCAACTCTTAGTGCTAGTGGATTAAATTTAGACTGGCTCAAAGCTCACTGGAAGAATGCGGGATGAGCTGGCTGAAGTCGATTTGTTGGCCATCAGCCCGAAACTAGAAGTGGTTGCAATCATCGTTTCGATTATTATCGAGAGAGAGATACCTACCTACTTACCATAGGCTGATTAGTACTAGGTTCGATTGAAATTAGAAAGTCTTGGAAGCAGCAATATTTGGATTGCCCGTATTTTCGCCCCATTATTCATGCTTTGAGGTATAACTCCTTTAAAAAGGGGAGTTTTTTATTCAGTTGTTGAACCTATTTGTACGAGGTATCGACTTTGTTCAGCATTTCTAATATGTTAACGCATAAAAACAGCCGAACATAGTGTCGAGCGTCGAATGAAATAGAGATTAAAACATGCATCTCGTTTAAAATCTGCTCTCCAAATGCCAAAAGTATTGTTTTTATTTTACAGACTTTCGTTGATTTTAAGTATGAATGAATTTGAATTCTCCCAGGGAATCTCAATCTCTCTGGCGCCGTCAAACAGCCTGAATTTTGCTCGATTTTTTTCATATTTATTTTTGAAAATTTGATCAAAAATCTCTAATCGGATGTTTGGTTTTATCACCGTGATTGTTTATACATCGAAGTTATCGACGTTTTTCAGTGAGTTTTAAAAATAATCAAAACAAATTACCAGTTGTCCATACGTTTCGAGCTACTCTGGCATTCGCTCCTCTTCAGTGGACACTAAAATTATATTTTACGTTTAAAATTACACATTAATTCTAAATTTTAATTTAAACTTACAATTGACTGGCCATCGTCTAAACTATTTTGGTTTTGGACAGTTTGTTTTGTTTTGCGTTTACATTTGTTTGTCAGTGTCTGTGTTAACTTGGATATTATTGGGTCATAAGCGGTCTTAAAATTTATGGAATCTCTCTGCCTATTAACGACATTATCGTCTCCTCTCAACTTTATATAGAACGTTTCAGCAGTTATCCTAGCGTTGTATCCAGTAACTCTCTCTAATATTTTTGTATTTTCAAAATCGAAAATGTGGCCTGTTTCCAGACAATGCTGAGCTAGACCTGTGCTTATTTGTTTTGTGGATACAGTTGTTTTATGTTGTTTTAATCGTTTTTCTAAAAATTGGCGTGTTTCTCCTATATACGATTACTTACATCCTCCACACTTTATGTCATAAACAACATTTACATTTTTGTTCTTCGGTATTTTGTCCTTGGTTTTTGTGAAAATCATGTTTTTAACTTTATGTATAGGTTGAAAGGCGACATTGATTTCATGTTGTTTCAAATATCTGGATAATTTTTCCCTCAAACCGGCGCAGTACGGGATGGTTACAAAATAAGTCTTACTTCTACTAGAAACGCATAAACTGTTGTATATTTTGTATGTTCGTTCTTTGATGGGACGAATTAGAACCGCACACAAAAATTCAAAAAGAGGATTTCTTGAATTTATTGAAACTAGTGTTGGAATCAACTTTTTTCCAATATTGTGGAAAATTCTAAGTTGCTCCATCCAAATTAGTCTAAATCAGCCCTTATTTTGTCCGCGTCACGAAAATAGCGAATTATAAAAATTGCAATCTGCTGTCAATTCAAATGAAATAAGCGAATAGTCCTTTACAACAAAGCTTCAAAGATTTCTAGTATACCAAAAATTCGCAAGAGATTTAAAAAAATCATAAAACAGCTTACCGGGAATGAGTCATTTGAATCACAATTCTTTCTTAGAGTTTACTCACTACCCTTAACAAGGTGTTCCGAAAAATATAAATAACTAGAAAATTCAGAACAAAACGTGTTTGAAAGATTTCCTGACACGGTGACCTGTTTAAATTTTTGAATTTCGTACTGTAAAAAAAATTGCAAAAACGTGATTCAATATTGGAATTGACAAAAAAGAAAAAAAAATGAAAAGTCCCAGGACAGAATGGCCGAAATAGATCCCATTTTCTTGATTTCATCATCTTTTTTGAAAATATTCAGTAATCTTCTATCGGGGGCTATAGACTTTTATCGTAAACCAAGCAAAACTTATAGAAAAGTCCATTGGCTATATTTTTTAGCCATATTTGTTTCATGCCACAGGTTAAAGAGTAGTGTTGAAAAAAACGAGATTTTTTAATTTGCTTACCACCCTATAGTCCAATACTAGATTGAGAGGGGAAAGGGGAGCAGCTATGAGACATTTTGCCTCAGGAAGTTCTACGAGGAAAAATAAAGATAAAAGATGGTTTAAATCACTCTGTTTGAAGTTATATGAAAACAGAAAAGCAACTCTTTCCTTAAAATTTTAATCAAACTGTGAAATATAAAAGTTAAGAGGGAACCCCTTTACGGATTTCTCGGTGATTTCTCTCCAATCAAAGCATTCTCGTTTTTCCTGCACTTTTCGAGAGAATCCAACGTATTTTTTTAACTACCGTATTTAACGGTGTATTGTACGCAGTGGTGCATAAGACGCACCTGTATTTTAGAGTATATTTCTTGAAAAAATATGAAATGTGCTTAAAGCTTAGTATGTGGTAAAGGGCGCACCCTTGTTTTTGGCTTTGAAATTGTGGCAGAAAACTGCCTGTTATTAACCGTTAAATACAGTAAATTTTTAAAAAATCATTGGGCTATAACCGAGCAAATCCAAGCCAAATCCAAGTTTTATTTCCAAATTAATTTAGTAAGTGTATTCAAAGACTTGGGATGTTTATTTTCTATCAAAGCATTTCATCTTTAACTTAAAATAAAATAAAATCAATTTATGGAACGAAATGACACATTCTGGGTAGAATTCAGATTTACACAAAATTAGCCCCTATTCTGGTATACATCCTGAATTCTTGTATCATTGAAAAATTCAGAGTATTAATTTTCTACTGGTCATGCTTAAATTGATTTCATTCGTTAAATATTCTCATAATTAAGCTCCGAGGCTCGTTTAGTGATTTTGTAACATAAGTTTTTCCTTGTTTTTATTCTATTCTTTTTTTTAATTTGATTTTGTTTGCAATTTACTACCCAAATCTTTATTTAAAATTATATTTTTTTATTTTATTAAGACAGTGATTTGTGTACATATAAGCTGATTTTTGTTTTGAACTTTTCTTTGTCACGATCGCCAAAAAGGAAGTTATCATTTTATTCCTGGTTCCAAACTTACAATGATAAAATTAAAATCGTTTGAATATTTGAGTTTTTCAAACGCAGAGATTTAAAAAAAATTCAATTCAATTCAAATTTCATAGCGCTATTCGGCATTTCCATTGAGGATTGATTTATTAACTCTTTCGCTGTTTGCACTATATGAACTACCAATTTTTTTAATATACCAGATACTACTTTCTCTATGGATTTAAAGGTTTTATGAAAGCTTCAACTAAATGATTTTTATAAAATAGACGAATCAGCCAAAGTTGGAAAATTTTTGCAATCAAAACGTTTAAAAACATTTCCAGTTACTGCGTCATTGCTACCAGTATTCTTTGGGATGGCTTATGAAAAACAATTGAGGGTGTTCCAAAGGAAGTTTCTTTTAAATATTTGACTAAAATATTATTAAATGTCTTTTTACCTTCCAAAATTGGATAAATATTCATTATTGCATTAATACTAGTAATATCGAGTAAAGTAATGATCAAGATCCATTCAAAAGATAAATATCTGCTTTTGAACTCATGGGATCAATTAAAATCCATAAAAAACACTTTAGATAAATTTAGCTATGAAAAATTGAGATCTAGTCATTGCTTTAAAAATATAAAATTTGGAAACTAATATCATTCTCCGACGGTTGAGACATTGGAATAAACTGAAAATGCTTGAAAATGATCTTCAAGTTATATTTTGTCTAATTTTCAAAAAATTATAATATCTCATTTTTTTTGTTAGCTAACATGATAGTATTTTGGCTCCATTTTGCACAAATTTCAAGAACATTTGTTATTTGTAAATACAAGATAAAGCTGAGAAGACTTGATTCTCACTCTCCCCGATTATTATACAATTATTATTAAATATTAAAAGTATGTATATTTAAGGCCGATTACTCTTCAATGTATTAAACAATTACATATTGGCAAAAATTTGAAAAAATTTCAATTATGAAAAGATAGTTAGACAAAAATAGACATAAATGACAAATATGATAATTGTTCGAGAATGCTAAAGATGTCCGAAAACTCCAAAAAAAACTCATCAAAATAATTCGAAAAAAAAACAACTTATTCAAAAGTTTTTTTTTTTATAATCGTATACCTTGTTGTAGCATTATCCGCATTTGTTGTTTTTTTTTAAATTTTTTTATAGTTATTTTATTGTTTTTTTAATATTTTTGTCATTCTGTCATTTTAGTTGTTTTGTTCAAAACTCCATGCGATTACTCAGACCCGAATGACCTCTAAGGTTAAAAGGTCTTAAATAAATATCATCATCATCATCATCCACGCGATTACATTCAATTTTGATTTAATTTAATAATTTATTCGTCGAAATCACGGTAGCTTTGAAGTAACATGTAACTATTGCACAAGGTCAAGGCAAATTTTTTTGGGATTTTTAATTACATAAGGACCTCCCTAGTGAAAGATTAAGTATAAGCTTATATACAAACATTCAAGTGTTTAGGGCTAGTAGTCAAAATTTCGTTTTTAAGAAAAAAATTGATCACACTAGATAATAAATGCGTTATTGAAACATATGGCGACAAAATGAAATTTTCTATTTTTCTACTTGGGGCACTTTAAGGCATCCTTTAAGGAAAAAATATTGTCCAATTGAGTTTATGTTTTGCACTGATCAGAGTTTTGGGCCAATAAACAAAAGGCATGTGGTCGGGTTTTGGAATTCTATGATGATATTTTTTCGCGTTATCTATCACCTACCAAATGTAAATCCACTGTTTTATTAAATGTCAATTGAGGTATCTGTTATTGGTTACTCAGAACATATTGTAATCGTTTCAAATAAAAAACAGATCACTTGCATCAGATAAAAAGTTGAATGGTTGTTTTTTTTGTTTTGACTATTTGTTTGCTCCAAAAATTGGAAAATAGTTATTTTATCAACTGCGCACTAAAATGTTTGTTTTTCGTTACTAAGTGTGTCAAAAGACGAAAAGTAGTACATACTTTTCGAATCAGTTTTCAAAATAGTGTCGAAAAGTATTACTTTAAGACACTGTTTTGATTTGCAAAGAAAAAATTACAATTGGTTTCTGCAGGTGAAAAACTTGATTCTGAAGGGTATTTCGTGGTATTGCAACAAATTGTGTATGGAATTCATTGCAGAACTCAATTTTTCCAGCACTCGACGAAATTACTCAACTAATCAAACCCCTTTGGATGAATTAATGGCTTGTGCTGAGAATATCCACCTTTCAACTTGTTGTATAAATAACGATCATGCAGCAAGTTGCAAAGAGTGGAATTTTTCAGCAGAAGTTGTAAATTTATCGAACGAGGCTTGCCGAGTCTGATAATAACTGAAAGTATTGAAAAAATCGAGCTTTGCAAACACAATTTTATGCTAATTCGGAAAATTCCCTAGAAAATACATGAATTTATCTACATTAAGTGTATCTTAGGTTGGAATTCACAAACTTAGATTTTTTTTTCAATAAATATCACTTTTTCCAGTTTCAAGCCATAGATGGCAGCACTATCTTGCCGTTAAAACCAAATTAAGTCTCAATATTGATTTTTCAGGTTTATTTAGGCCCATATTCATCATTTCGAGGTAGTTTTCCTACACAGTATTGCTGGAGTTCACGCTGCAGAACTCTTTTGCGGATTTGAAAAAAAAAACACCAGCACAAGAATATAACACTACCAAAATTCCTGTTCTTCTCAACTTCCGATTCAATTTCAAATCATACCAATAATACTGCTAGATATCTGGTTCATCAAGCTCCATCAGAAAGTACAAAATTATTCTGATTATCGGTCCAAGAAATTCACTTTTATGGGTCCTTGATGAAATTCTTATTTTTTGATATTGTGATCTGAGAATTTCCAAGGCGGTCACACGGTACCAAGTACTTATTTCTCGACCAAAATCATCCAGCACACCTGTATTAATGCCAGATATTCGAAAATGGGCATCAATTCGGTTTAATTGCAAGATAGTGGTGCCATCTATGACTTGAAACTAAAGAAATAGCGTTTGACTATTTAAAATCATTAGTAGTTTTGAATTTGAAGCCTGTTTTTTTATTCAAATTCAGCATCAAATCTATGTATCGTCAATTTACATCATACTTATGAATGATAGTGAAGAAATAAAGCAGTTTGATAAAGTATTATAGCTCAAGTATCAAATTCCTAAACGCTAGAGGAGCATCTCTTCAAACCCCTTTTTAAAACCTTTGAAAATCTTTGAAATTCTAGAAAACTCCTTAAAATACAGTTATCTATTCAAATAATTCGTAGAAGCATTATTATTCACTGTTACACAGTACATTTTTAGAAAAAATCTTGTTTTTGTTGAAAAAACTCAAGTGGTGCTATTCTTATTTCGCACCCTTTTTCCATAGTTTTGGTCCTCAACGCCAATTGCAACGTCCAAAAAAAAGTAAACTTATGCTTGATTTATATGTTAAACAATTCAAAACAATTTATAAAACAAAATTTTGGTGATTTTCAATCATTCATATTTTAATAAGCAAAACACATAGTGGTGCTATTCTTATTTCGCTCACTGTATGTATGAAGTAACCGTTGAAGCAAAGTTTAAAAAACCACATAGAATCGAAGAATTTTATTAGTCTAAATTTTCAGAATCGTATTTAAACACAGATCATTGACATGAAATTAAAATCTTAAGTGCAACCAAAACATTCACATAAAAGATAAAGTGGTTGTGATTTTGCGAGCAAACAAACATTGTCGAAAAGTTCACTTTTCAGCACTGAGTCGCATAAAGCACTTTTTGCTGCTATTTTCATTGTCGAAATGCTGGTTTTTCATCACTGAATTGCATAAATCATTGGAAACCATAGCTACATAAACAAATTAGTAATAAAAGCCTCTCAAGTAGCAACCATCTAAGAAAAGTTTAAACAATCTTTTAATGATGAGCGAATTTTACAAATGCCAAATTTCAGAAACTTTCTTCAAAATACAGATCAGTGGCATGAAATCAAAAACATAAGTGCAACCAAAACATTCACATAAGAATATGTTTGTAAATAAGCCAATTTCCAGAAGTTATTTTAAACAACACCGTTTCCTCCTGAAACCAAGCCTGGAATGTATTTATTGCATATTTTCATACCGTGTCGTTTTATCCATCTACTCCCCGAAATTTTATTGCACTCACCAACACTTGACGGTCGGTTCAAATTTGCTAAATATCTCATAAAAGCTCAACTTTTCCGTCGGGCTCAGTTCATCCCCCCTTTCCTCTTAGAGGAAAGATGCTGTTGACTGTTTCTCATCCCCTGTGACAATGTTCAGTTCAGTTCACATCGCATTTCTCTACCAGCTATAGTTTGCTAAAATGGTTTCATTTTCCATTTTTCGCCTTTATATTCACCTTTTCGGGGTTTTTCCTCTGGCTTCTCCGCTCCCGATTTGCTGGAATCGTGCAGCGTTGCGCTTGATCTTTTTTGATCTGTGTCACTTTGCGCTGTAGCTAGCACTTCTTATTTTTGTGCAATTCACTAGCTAGCACGCTCTCGCAATATTCAAATCATTTTCTTCTGTTTCTCGTTGGCGGAAAACTTTTTTTTCTTTCTTTCTTTCTTTGGAATGTTGATGCCGTCACAAACCTTAGCTTTGACTTCTTGACTTTTCGCTTCTGGACGCTTTTTCACTTTTTCATCACTACTTGGAAGAGCGCTTGACGGGTTGTGATGGTTTGAAAATCTTTTTCATTTTTTTCTTTTCCACTGCACCATTCCCAGAGACGACACTTGGCATTCCAGCTTTTTATGCCTTACCGGCTACATCAATCGCGGGAAGGTACGATGATTTGAGAAATAAAACTCCGGCAAAGTATTTGTGCAGTAGCTGACAGACAGAAGGAAACGGACTAGTCACACTTTTGAAGCCACCAAGCCACCACAATCGTTGAATCTGTAGATTATCCGTTGATGCACTGTGTTTATGACTGCAAAGCAACAGGAAAAAAGCGTAAACTACCAGTTGAAATTCTCGGGAGTAAGTTTGCGTGGACGTTAATTTCGCTACCTTATTTTGTCATATCTTCTTTCTTGACGTTTAAGAACTTTGAATTAGAACAATGCCTTAAATGAGCATTAAAACACTTTTTCACTCCGTGTGTTTTCACTACGACTTTATCCGTTAGATCAATGCTACAGCTCACTGAATTCGGGTGACACAAATTGCGCCAATGCACACAACATCCGTGAACTTCAAGTGTACCCAACTAGGTTCAATAGCGGGATCGCTACTCTCCACAAAGCTCGCTCGACACGAAGAAGGGGACGAAAACTCTCCCCAGGGAACATCTACGAAGACTATCCACTGAACTACGTGACGCGCCGCCGTCTTTCGGAGGAAACAACAAAACAAACCAACCGCGATCGCGACCGGGTTCGAAAATATCGGCCTTCACACGCCAGCTCGATCCAAAGAACTAACTCGGCGATCGGGATGCCCCAATGCAATCGGCCTCCCTGGCAGGGCGCGAAACGGAGCAAGAAGCAAAAAAAAAATCAAAGTTCCACGAAAGAAAATAACCAACAGAAAGAAAAAAAACCGCGTTCAAGTTCAAGATCGTCTCGCGCGCGGCGAGGTGTCTCTTCGGCGGCCGACAATGCAGCGGTATCTCTCTCTTGGGCTTCGAAGAAGCAGATGCTTCGACCGGCCGGGGAGAGTTTTCTTCGGGAACTTCCCATAGTCTTGCTAACACAAGATACCAAGCATCATGCGAGAGCATAACGATGAGACGAGGAATTATGCTAATGCTCGTTCTCTCCCAACCCTACATAGTCAGTCGGTGTGCTCAGCTGAGGAACCAGCTGATTTTAACCCTCTTGATTAGCTTGCAAATAGCCAACAAATAAGCTTCTGCGATGCGCAATTAAGAGACTTCAATTAAAGCGACAAACGAAACCCAAAAGCAGTAATCATCGTTTGTGGTCATCAGTTCTCGTGTCTAGAGTTTTTCAAAAAGTCAATTTGTTAAATCATTGAAAAGCTCAATGTATCATTTTAAATTATTCTTACCTACTGCTTATTGGGATTTATTCCCTCAAGAAGGTTGCAATATTGATTTCATCATTGAAAATTCTGTAATTTCACAGAATTTTAAAGAAATTTTCATCACATAATCTGTGTCAAAGATCACAGACTGTTTCGAAAAATTACAAATTTCACAGATTTATTTTTAAGAAGAGATGTATCATATTAAAATTTTGACAATACTGACAATTTTGACAATTTTGACAATTTTGAAAATTTTGATCATTTTGATCATTTTGACAATTTTGACAATTTGACAATTTTGATAATTTTGACAATTTTGACAATTTTGACAATTTTGACAATTTTGACAATTTGGACGATTTTGACAATTTTGACAATTTTGACAATTTTTTTACAATTTTGACAATTTTGACAATTTTGACAATTTTGACAATTTTGACAATTTTGACAATTTTGACAATTTTGACAATTTTGACAATTTTGACAATTTTGACAATTTTGACAATTTTGACAATTTTGACAATTTTGACAATTTTGACAATTTTGACAATTTTGACAATTTTGACAATTTTGACAATTTTGACAATTTTGACAATTTTGACAATTTTGACAATTTTGATAATTTTGATAATTTTGACAATTTTGACAATTTTGACAATTTTGACAATTTCGACAATTTTGACAATTTTGACAATTTTGACAATTTTGACAATTTTGACAATTTTGACAATTTTGACAATTTTGACAATTTTGACAATTTTGACAATTTTGACAATTTTGACAATTTTGACAATTTTGACAATTTTGACAATTTTGACAATTTTGACGATTTTGACAATTTTGACAATTTTGACAATTTTGACAATTATGACAATTTTGACAATTTTGACAATTTTTGACAATTTTGACAATTTTGACAATTTTGACAATTTTGACAATTTTGACAATTTTGACAATTTTGACAATTTTGACAATTTTGACAATTTTGACAATTTTGACAATTTTGACAATTTGACAATTTTGACAATTTTGACAATTTTGACAATTTTGACAATTTTGACAATTTTGACAATTTTGACAATTTTGACAATTTTGACAATTTTGACAATTTTGACAATTTTGACAATTTTGACAATTTTGACAATTTTGACAATTTTGACAATTTTGACAATTTTGACAATTTTGACAATTTTGACAATTTTGACAATTTTGACAATTTTGACAATTTTGACAATTTTGACAATTTTGACAATTTTGACAATTTTGACAATTTTGACAATTTTGACAATTTTGACAATTTTGACAATTTTGACAATTTTGACAATTTTGACAATTTTGACAATTTTGACAATTTTGACAATTTTGACAATTTTGACAATTTTGACAATTTTGACAATTTTGACAATTTTGACAATTTTGACAATTTTGACAATTTTGACAATTTTGACAATTTTGACAATTTTGACAATTTTGACAATTTTGACAATTTTGACAATTTTGACAATTTTGACAATTTTGACAATTTTGACAATTTTGACAATTTTGACAATTTTGACAATTTTGACAATTTTGACAATTTTGACAATTTTGACAATTTTGACAATTTTGACAATTTTAACAATTTTGACAATTTTGACAATTTTGACAATTTTGACAATTTTGACAATTTTGACAATTTTGACAATTTTGACAATTTTGACAATTTTGACAATTTTGACAATTTTGACAATTTTGACAATTTTGACAATTTTGACAATTTTGACAATTTTGACAATTTTGACAATTTTGACAATTTTGACAATTTTGACAATTTTGACAATTTTGACAATTTTGACAATTTTGACAATTTTGACAATTTTGACAATTTTGACAATTTTGACAATTTTGACAATTTTGACAATTTTGACAATTTTGACAATTTTGACAATTTTGACAATTTTGACAATTTTGACAATTTTGACAATTTTGACAATTTTGACAATTTTGACAATTTGGACAATTTTGACAGTTTCGACAGTTTTGACAATTTTGACAATTTTGACAATTTTGACAATTTTGACAATTTTGACAATTTTGACAATTTTGACAATTTTGACAATTTTGACAATTTTGACAATTTTGACCGAAAAAAAACGATTAAATTAATCTTTATTCATCAATTGAAAAGTGGTTCTCATTAAATTTTGTGGAAATGTTATCAATTGCATTTTAGGATTATTTATAGTACACAAAAGCCCCTCCCATCAATGAAGAATAGTCCCCCCTTCCCTCCTTAACGAACCAAATCTATGAAAATACACTTTCCTTAAGTGGAAAAGTCTGAAGAATCGATTGGTTCTAGTTTCAGACACCGCACGAGCTTACGAATGGAGATATTGTGTCTTTTTGATCCCTTATTCCCTTATATTTTTTAAACAATCCAGAAAAAACGCTGATTTAGATTAGAAAATTTTGAACAGAAATAATCCTATCTTGTGTGATTTTTTTTTCAAGGAATAAAATTTGGCTATTTGAGCTGCCAATCGCTTCGAAAGATGGAGTTATGGCTGATTTCATTGAAATATAGGAAAATTGAGCCCTATATTTTTTCAATTCATTGAAGCTTAGTTCTTTTAGAAATGGAACAGTTACGAATGCGTGTATCTCAAAAACCATTCGTTTGATCTAATTACTTTCTGTGAAGGAAATGAAGTTTATTTTATGATAATTCAGGAAAAAGATTGAAAAAAAATATTTTTAGTTTTTTGTTAGAATTTTTTTTTACTTTATCTTTGGTATTTCCCATCGGCCGGCGCACACTTTTTTCAGTTATGATATTGATCAGTTTTTACAACTTATATTTCGTCCACTCGGTATTCTAGGTGGCTGCATCCTGCTCCTTCAATTTCTGCTACTTTTCGCTCCAATACTTCTCTTTTAAAAAAAAACTGAGGGCAATTTAGTGGATACAGCTGATTCGAAAATAATAAAACTTAATTATTTTTGGGGCCACAATAAAGCATGGATCACGCAAAATCTGGACGCATCAAAAAGGGTTTATCTCGGAGCTATGTATCTATATATATAAAAATGAATTTCTGTCTGTCTGTCTGTCTGTCTGTCTGTCTGTCTGTTCCCTATAGACTCGGAAACTACTGAACCGATATGCGTGAAACTTGGCAGGTGGGGGTATTGGAGGCCGGGGAAGGTTCCTATTATGGTTTGAGACCCCTCCCTCTCTTATGAAGGGGGGGGAGGGGCCTCACGAACAAAAGACAATTTTTCGCATAACTCGAGAACCAATCAAGCAAATGGTATCAAATTTGGCATGGGGTGGTATTAAGGAACGAGGAATATTTCTATGAATATTAGGTACCCCTCCCTCCTGTCAGTGGGGTGATAGGAAGGAGGGAGGGGGGCTACCTTACATTTTTTCATATATCTCGAAAACTAATCAAGATATTGGAACCAAATTTGACATGGGAAGGTATTTGGATACGAAAAATATTTCAATGATTATTTGAGACCCCTCCCTATTTCCTGTAGAAAGGGGGAGGGGCCCTCTTTAATATTTTTTTAGATAATTCAAAGACTAATAAAGCAAATGGAACCAAATTTGGCATGGAAGGGTATTTGGATACGAAAAATATGTCTATGATTATTTGAGACCCCTCCCTTTTGCCAGTAGGAAGATTTAAAAGGGAGGGGGGCTCTTTTATATATTTTTACATAACTCAAAAACTAATTAAGCAAATATAATCAAACTTGGCATGGGCGGGTATTTGGGAACGTGACAAGTTCTAATGATTGTTTGAGACCCCTTCCTTCTACTAGCGAAGAGAAATGAAAGAGGGAGGAGAGTTTCATATAATTTTTACTGCATAACTCAAGAACAACAACAACAAATGGAACCAAATTAGCCATGGAACGATATTTGGGTACTAGAAATGCTTCTGTGAATATTTGGTATCCCTCACTCCTTCAAAGAGGTGGATGAAAAGGGGAAGGAGAGGTCGCTCTTACAATTTTCAGTATAACTGGAGAGCTGATCGAGCAAATGGAACTATATTTGGCATGTGAGGGTATTTGGATACGAAAAATGTTTCTATTATAAATTCAAGCCCCCCCTTTTTTCAGCGGAAAGACATAAAGAGGGAAAGGGGGGCTTCCATAATTTTTTTTTGCATTACTCGAGAATTAATCGAGCAAATGAAACCAAATTTGGCATCAAAAAGTATTTGAGCACGAAAATACTTTTTCTATGTGAAACAATTCCTTTCTTGCAGAAGGATGATAAAATTGGATATACAGGAAGGGAAGTGGAGGCCTACATGTAACTTTTTTTTACAATATCCGAGAAATGGACAAAACTTAACATGGAAAATGATTTTGGTATGATTCTATGATTATTTGACACACCATCTTCCTTTCAGTGAGTAGGTACATGGGAGAAGGGAGGTGAGTTCAATATATTTTTGTTAGCATAAGTTCTCAATTTATGCTAACGAAGCCAACAAATGGAAACAAATATGGCATGGAAAGGTACTTGGTTACGAGATATGTTTCTACGATTGTTATAGACCCTTACGCTTTACAGAGTAGAGAGGGAAAGAAAGGAAAGCGCTCCATATAAATTTTGTTTTAAAGCATAAAAACTTATTAACCAATGGAACTATATTTGATATAAGAGGATTTTTGGGAACGAAAAAACGTGTATGATTATTAAAGATCACGACCTCCATTCAGCAGGGGGTGAAGGGAAAGGCAGGGGGGCTTTTTTATCAGGTTAGCATAAATCCAGAGCATATCAAGCAAAAACAACCATATTTAATAAGTTGGATTGTTTGCGTACGATTAATTAGAGACCCTCCAGACTGATTAAAATTATCAGATCTTTAACACAAATCTATAGAGCAAGATTCAGAATATTAGTTTAAGTTATCTTTATGTTTCAATTCGTTTTATAGCGGTTGCTTATGAATTATGTTATAATTTGATTCAAAATAATGCCAATAAAACAATAAAAATTTGAATAATTGAATAATATCATTTGATTTTGAAAGGTGTAGCAAAGCACACCGGGTCAGCTAGTACGAAATAAAAATGTTTTGTAATCAAAATGTAGGGTTTTTAATGCACTTCAGTGGAAAAATAAGAAAAGAATTATTCCGATGTTGTTTTGATGAAAATACGAACTTTTCGTCGAGAACCACTCCTCATAGTTTGGACACCCTATTCACTGACCTCAGCGGCCATTTTGTTCCACAATCTCATCATCTCTGTTGCATTCCGAGTCGTCCTACTAATTTTCTTCATCTTTTGCTTGACAATTGTCTACAATTTTTCGATAGAGCGGAATTGAGGGCAGTTAGGTTGGTTGATGACTTTCTTGTAAACTTATCGGCGAAAACGATTTTGAATTTGGCGAAGACATCACCCCGAACAATGGCTTTGTAAAATTTTTGGCCAGGAAGCCGCCCAAAATCCATCTTCACGTACGTTTCGTCATCCATGAGGATGCATCCGCCGTACTTCGTTAGAACCTTGTTGTATAACTTCCGGGTCCATTTTTGGCTTCTACATTCTTCTTCAATGTCCAGTTTGGTTGCTTACTGGCCCGATAAGATCGTATTCCTTCGCGCAGACGAATCCTTCTGACGGTGCACCGGTCGGCATTGAATTTCTTGGCGATGTGATAGTCCGACTGCCCTGGGTTTACCTTGATCGTTCTCAACACCTTCAAATGCAGTTTTCGATCCTTAGGTCCACTTGAACGCTTGGTATGAACCTGCCGATCGATAGTATGCATCTCACGGAACCATTTGAGAACGCTGCACACGGACGATTTGACAATATTTAAAGATTTCGCGATTTTTGAACCCGACCACGTCGGGGTTTTTGACGTAGGTGTCTAAAATTAATTTTCGTCTCGCGGCTTTCATCACCTGAAGCTTTTTTGAAACAAAACGAATCGTAATGAAATTTTCAGCACTGATAGCGGAATCATTTCCGAGCAAAGTACTGTCAAAACATTCTAGATCCGACAACTAGCAGCGCTATGGTGTAATAAACAGTGCGTCCTGATTTTCGGTGATCCATGCTTTAAGACAAAATTTTTTACCGGAAGAGAAGTGATATTACAAAACGAAAAAGAATGAGAAGAAAAGCTTACAAGATTTCCAAAAATAAATGCATTATACAGTGAAATTTGATGAAAAATTCAAAAAATGTAATAAATCCGAGGGTGAAAACACAGCGGCGTGGATATTGGAAAAGGCCAAGACCTTTGGAAAGGATTTGAAGTTTTAGAAAATATAATCAATTGCCTATTTCGCTGTATCTAATCATATTCCTGACTAAGTAGCTCCACTTCTTAAAAATAAGCATCCCACGATTACGTATGTAAAACATGGGTAAATTTGATTTAGGCGCTTATGTTTTCTCATTTAGTGTATTCGCCAAAATTCAAGTTCCCTTTTTAAATCCAGAATGACGTTTCGTCACTCAACAAAGGAACAATATTTAGGACAATTTTTGCTTGGCAAAGCAGCTACAAGTAATCTTACCGAACATATGTTTTGCACATTTAAACACATAACCAAAACCTTGCAAAAATACTTTGAAAATACAAAAATGCCTATTGAAATTTGGAGGGGAAAAACCTCGCCAGATAAAAATAAACAAAATTACTTTTCACTCCCGGATTGAAAACAGCGCAAAGAGCATCCTGAATGCACACTCATAAAAAATCTTTTCCCCTTTGAAAAAAAATTAAATATAAAAATCTATGGACTTTAAACCAAACAAATTTTTACATTCCTACTTAGTGGTTGAATTTACAAACAAGAGAATTTTTTTTCTGCATACAAAATTGATTTTGGTCTTTTGATAACTGTTCTGAATAATTATGCTGACTTTCAAACCATCTTTTGTTTTAAACTAAATTTACCAAATACAGTCAATTCATTTGATGTTAGTGATCTTTCATAGGGATAGAGGTGGAGTTTAACATTCAATTTTAAACTCAAAAGGCCATATAAACTCGAAATCAAAACTACCTTTTATAATATGTATAACGTTTCTAGTTTAGGTACATGCCGATTTGATGAGCGAAGCCAGTAATAAAACATAAAACAGTAAATATTAGAATTGTTTTATTTTGCTACTCAAAGAGAAGTTTTGGATGCTGTTAATCTCAGCTGTCTTTGAGGAGTAATTTTGTGGTGGAACCATAAAATTGTTCAACTTCAACGTTCTCACGCAATAAAAATCGGAATTTTCCACCGTGCTCACAAATCATCGCCCAGCCTCCAAGTTCAAGATCACTCTGACATTAACTGGGATCTTCGCCTGTATCGTCATTACGATTGAAATGCTTTGGCGGAAAGCGCTTCATCTCACGAACTCCAGCTGGGTCCCACAGCAAAATCAATGGCGCGCTTGCATGTTCGGTTTGAACATTACCCATTCGTGAAGCCATTTCGTGGTACTCAGTTTGTGGGCCGGATTTTCTTTGAACTCAGTTGTTTCTTAACCAAACCAAACAAAGAAATTCGTACCATCCGACTAAGTTCGGAAGGGACTGAAGATCACGCAAGGCACGTTGAAGTCAATCGACGAAGTAAAATGAAAAATTACCTTAAATAAATTTTAAGAAAATCCATAAACAGGTCTAATTTTATTGTTGGTCTAATCTTTATAAAGATATGATTTGGTTAAACTTCCTTGAAGAAAACATAGTAAGTAGAGTTCTTAACGTGATAACTCAACTGTTCAAGCTATTGTACTCCAATCATTAGTTAACATTTATGACCTTAACATTAACCTTCAATTTTTTTACTTCAAAAAAAGCGCGGTCCCAAAGCATCGTCAACGCATGGCCGGAAAATCCGTGTGGAACGATCGGAAGAAAGGAAGAAGCCGCGATTCGGTATTATTGTTTCCTAGACTATTTTCTCTATCTTCCGTGTGTACTTTCGGGTTCACTGAGCGAGTGAAGAAAGAAAACAACAGACCAGATTTATAATGGGGAAAGAAAAATGACTCGATGGAAGAGAGAATGGCAAACAAACACCGTTGCTTCGTGTCGTCGATTTGGAATCTTTTTTTTTTTTTTTCATTCGAGCCTAGTTTTTATTGGTACACAAAACCGCTACATTCATTCCGGTGGATGACGTTGGAGTTTGTGCATCGCAGAAGTTTGTGCCTTTGTTTACTTCCCCCGAGGGAATCGTTGGAAGATGAATGTGAGATGAAAAACATGATTACACAAATTATATTTTGGATTCTCCCGAGAGCATAGCATAGCATAGAATTGGTTGATATCGTCGATTGATATGTTTGAAATTATTCAAATATTTGTAAAATAACTTTAAAAAGCAACGAATTGTTCATTCTCATTCAATCACGTTCATTCAAAATGCTTTAACGTTTTGACCTCCAACTTAAGAAAAGAAAATAACGAAAATAACGAAAATAACGAAAATGACAAAAATGACAAAAATGACAAAAATTACAAAAATGACAAAAATGACAAAAATGACAAAAATGACAAAAATGACAAAAATGACAAAAATGACAAAAATGACAAAAATGACAAAAATGACAAAAATGACAAAAATGACAAAAATGACAAAAATGACAAAAATGACAAAAATGACAAAAATGACAAAAATGACAAAAATGACAAAAATGACAAAAATGACAAAAATGACAAAATGACAAAAATGACAAAAATGACAAAAATGACAAAAATGACAAAAATGACAAAAATGACAAAAATGACAAAAATGACAAAAATGACAAAAATGACAAAAATGACAAAAATGACAAAAATGACAAAAATGACAAAAATGACAAAAATGACAAAAATGACAAAAATGACAAAAATGACAAAAATGACAAAAATGACAAAAATGACAAAAATGACAAAAATGACAAAAATGACAAAAATGACAAAAATGACAAAAATGACAAAAATGACAAAAATGACAAAAATGACAAAAATGACAAAATGACAAAAATGACAAAAATGACAAAAATGACAAAAATGACAAAAATGACAAAAATGACAAAAATGACAAAAATGACAAAAATGACAAAAATGACAAAAATGACAAAAATGACAAAAATGACAAAAATGACAAAAATGACAAAATGACAAAAATGACAAAAATGACAAAAATGACAAAAATGACAAAAATGACAAAAATGACAAAAATGACAAAAATGACAAAAATGACAAAAATGACACAAATGACAAAAATGACAAAAATGACAAAAATGACAAAAATGACAAAAATGACAAAAATGACAAAATGACAAAAATGACAAAAATGACAAAAATGACAAAAATGACAAAAATGACAAAAATGACAAAAATGACAAAAATGACAAAAATGACAAAAATGACAAAAATGACAAAATGACAAAAATGACAAAAATGACAAAAATGACAAAAATGACAAAAATGACAAAAATGACAAAAATGACAAAAATGACAAAAATGACAAAAATGACAAAATGACAAAAATGACAAAAATGACAAAAATGACAAAAATGACAAAAATGACAAAAATGACAAAAATGACAAAAATGACAAAAATGACAAAAATGACAAAAATGACAAAAATGACAAAAATGACAAAAATGACAAAAACGACAAAAATGACAAAAATGACAAAAATGACAAAAATGACAAAAATGACAAAAATGACAAAAATGACAAAAATGACAAAAATGACAAAATGACAAAAATGACAAAAATGACAAAAATGACAAAAATGACAAAAATGACAAAAATGACAAAAATGACAAAATGACAAAAATGACAAAAATGACAAAAATGACAAAAATGACAAAATGACAAAAATGACAAAAATGACAAAAATGACAAAAATGACAAAAATGACAAAAATGACAAAAATGACAAAAATGACAAAAATGACAAAAATGACAAAAATGACAAAAATGACAAAAATGACAAAAATGACAAAAATGACAAAATGACAAAAATGACAAAATGACAAAAATGACAAAAATGACAAAAATGACAAAAATGACAAAAATGACAAAAATGACAAAAATGACAAAAATGACAAAAATGACAAAAATGACAAAAATGACAAAAATGACAAAAATGACAAAAATGACAAAAATGACAAAAATGACAAAATGACAAAAATGACAAAAATGACAAAAATGACAAAAATGACAAAAATGACAAAAATGACAAAAATGACCAAAATGACCAAAATGACAAAAATGACAAAAATGACAAAAATGACAAAAATGACAAAAATGACAAAAATGACAAAAATGACAAAAATGACAAAAATGACAAAAATGACAAAAATGACAAAAATGACAAAAATGACAAAAATGACAAAAATGACAAAAATGACAAAAATGACAAAAATGACAAAATGACAAAAATGACAAAAATGACAAAAATGACAAAAATGACAAAAATGACAAAAATGACAAAAATGACAAAAATGACAAAAATGACAAAAATGACAAAAATGACAAAAATGACAAAAATGACAAAAATGACAAAAATGACAAAAATGACAAAAATGACAAAAATGACAAAAATGACAAAAATGACAAAAATGACAAAAATGACAAAAATGACAAAAATGACAAAAATGACAAAAATGACAAAAATGACAAAAATGACAAAAATGACAAAAATGACAAAAATGACAAAAATGACAAAAATGACAAAAATGACAAAATGACAAAAATGACAAAAATGACAAAAATGACAAAAATGACAAAAATGACAAAAATGACAAAAATGACAAAAATGACAAAAATGACACAAATGACAAAAATGACAAAAATGACAAAAATGACAAAAATGACAAAAATGACAAAAATGACAAAAATGACAAAAATGACAAAATGACAAAAATGACAAAAATGACAAAAATGACAAAAATGACAAAAATGACAAAAATGACAAAAATGACAAAAATGACAAAAATGACAAAAATGACAAAATGACAAAAATGACAAAAATGACAAAAATGACAAAAATGACAAAAATGACAAAAATGACAAAAATGACAAAAATGACAAAATGACAAAATGACAAAAATGACAAAAATGACAAAAATGACAAAAATGACACAAATGACAAAAATGACAAAAATGACAAAAATGACAAAAATGACAAAAATGACAAAATGACAAAAATGACAAAAATGACAAAAATGACAAAAATGACAAAAATGACAAAAATGACAAAAATGACAAAAATGACAAAAATGACAAAAATGACAAAATGACAAAAATGACAAAATGACAAAAATGACAAAAACGACAAAAATGACAAAAATGACAAAAATGACAAAAATGACAAAAATGACAAAAATGACAAAAATGACAAAAATGACAAAAATGACAAAAATGACAAAAATGACAAAAATGACAAAAATGACAAAAATGACAAAAATGACAAAAATGACAAAAATGACAAAAATGACAAAAATGACAAAAATGACAAAAATGACAAAAATGACAAAAATGACAAAAATGACAAAAATGACAAAAATGACAAAAATGACAAAAATGACAAAAATGACAAAAATGACAAAAATGACAAAAATGACAAAAATGACAAAAATGACAAAAATGACAAAAATGACAAAAATGACAAAAAATGACAAAAATGACAAAAATGACAAAAATGACAAAAATGACAAAAATGACAAAAATGACAAAAATGACAAAAATGACAAAAATGACAAAAATGACAAAAATGACAAAAACGACAAAAATGACAAAAATGACAAAAATGACAAAAATGACAAAAATGACAAAAATGACAAAAATGACAAAAATGACAAAAATGACAAAATGACAAAAATGACAAAAATGACAAAAATGACAAAAATGACAAAAATGACAAAAATGACAAAAATGACAAAAATGACAAAAATGACAAAAATGACAAAAATGACAAAAATGACAAAAATGACAAAATGACAAAAATGACAAAAATGACAAAAATGACAAAAATGACAAAAATGACAAAAATGACAAAAATGACAAAAATGACAAAAATGACAAAAATGACAAAAATGACAAAATGACAAAAATGACAAAAATGACAAAAATGACAAAAATGACAAAAATGACAAAAATGACAAAAATGACAAAAATGACAAAAATGACAAAAATGACAAAAATGACAAAAATGACAAAAATGACAAAAATGACAAAAATGACAAAAATGACAAAAATGACAAAAATGACAAAATGACAAAAATGACAAAAATGACAAAAATGACAAAAATGACAAAAATGACAAAAATGACAAAAATGACAAAAATGACAAAAATGACAAAAATGACAAAAATGACAAAAATGACAAAAATGACAAAAATGACAAAATGACAAAAATGACAAAAATGACAAAAATGACAAAAATGACAAAAATGACAAAAATGACAAAAATGACAAAAATGACAAAAATGACAAAAATGACAAAAATGACAAAAATGACAAAAATGACAAAAATGACAAAAATGACAAAAATGACAAAAATGACAAAAATGACAAAAATGACAAAAATGACAAAAATGACAAAAATGACAAAAATGACAAAAATGACAAAAATGACAAAAATGACAAAAATGACAAAAATGACAAAAATGACAAAAATGACAAAAATGACAAAAATGACAAAAATGACAAAAATGACAAAAATGACAAAAATGACAAAAATGACAAAAATGACAAAAATGACAAAAATGACAAAAATGACAAAAATGACAAAAATGACAAAAATGACAAAAATGACAAAAATGACAAAAATGACAAAAATGACAAAAATGACAAAAATGACAAAAATGACAAAAATGACAAAAATGACAAAAATGACAAAAATGACAAAAATGACAAAAATGACAAAAATGACAAAAATGACAAAAATGACAAAAATGACAAAAATGACAAAAATGACAAAAATGACAAAAATGACAAAAATGACAAAAATGACAAAAATGACAAAAATGACAAAAATGACAAAAATGACAAAAATGACAAAAATGACAAAAATGACAAAAATGACAAAAATGACAAAAATGACAAAAATGACAAAAATGACAAAAATGACAAAAATGACAAAAATGACAAAAATGACAAAAATGACAAAAATGACAAAAATGACAAAAATGACAAAAATGACAAAAATGACAAAAATGACAAAAATGACAAAAATGACAAAAATGACAAAAATGACAAAAATGACAAAAATGACAAAAATGACAAAAATGACAAAAATGACAAAAATGACAAAAATGACAAAAATGACAAAAATGACAAAAATGACAAAAATGACAAAAATGACAAAAATGACAAAAATGACAAAAATGACAAAAATGACAAAAATGACAAAAATGACAAAAATGACAAAATGACAAAAATGACAAAAATGACAAAAATGACAAAAATGACAAAAATGACAAAAATGACAAAAATGACAAAAATGACAAAAATGACAAAAATGACAAAAATGACAAAAATGACAAAAATGACAAAAATGACAAAAATGACAAAAATGACAAAAATGACAAAAATGACAAAAATGACAAAAATGACAAAAATGACAAAAATGACAAAAATGACAAAAATGACAAAAATGACAAAAATGACAAAAATGACAAAAATGACAAAAATGACAAAAATGACAAAAATGACAAAAATGACAAAAATGACAAAAATGACAAAAATGACAAAAATGACAAAAATGACAAAAATGACAAAAATGACAAAAATGACAAAAATGACAAAAATGACAAAAATGACAAAAATGACAAAAATGACAAAAATGACAAAAATGACAAAAATGACAAAAATGACAAAAATGACAAAAATGACAAAAATGACAAAAATGACAAAAATGACAAAAATGACAAAAATGACAAAAATGACAAAAATGACAAAAATGACAAAAATGACAAAATGACAAAAATGACAAAAATGACAAAAATGACAAAAATGACAAAAATGACAAAAATGACAAAATGACAAAAATGACAAAAATGACAAAAATGACAAAAATGACAAAAATGACAAAAATGACAAAAATGACAAAAATGACAAAAATGACAAAAATGACAAAAATGACAAAAATGACAAAAATGACAAAAATGACAAAAATGACAAAAATGACAAAAATGACAAAAATGACAAAAATGACAAAAATGACAAAAATGACAAAAATGACAAAAATGACAAAAATGACAAAATGACAAAAATGACAAAAATGACAAAAATGACAAAAATGACAAAAATGACAAAAATGACAAAAATGACAAAAATGACAAAAATGACAAAATGACAAAATGACAAAATGACAAAAATGACAAAAATGACAAAAATGACAAAAATGACAAAAATGACAAAAATGACAAAAATGACAAAAATGACAAAAATGACAAAAATGACAAAAATGACAAAAATGACAAAAATGACAAAAATGACAAAAATGACAAAAATGACAAAAATGACAAAAATGACAAAAATGACAAAAATGACAAAAATGACAAAAATGACAAAAATGACAAAAATGACAAAAATGACAAAAATGACAAAAATGACAAAATGACAAAAATGACAAAAATGACAAAAATGACAAAAATGACAAAAATGACAAAAATGACAAAAATGACAAAAATGACAAAAATGACAAAAATGACAAAAATGACAAAAATGACAAAAATGACAAAAATGACAAAAATGACAAAAATGACAAAAATGACAAAAATGACAAAAATGACAAAAATGACAAAAATGACAAAAATGACAAAAATGACAAAAATGACAAAAATGACAAAAATGACAAAAATGACAAAAATGACAAAAATGACAAAAATGACAAAAATGACAAAAATGACAAAAATGACAAAAATGACAAAAATGACAAAAATGACAAAAATGACAAAAATGACAAAAATGACAAAAATGACAAAAATGACAAAAATGACAAAATGACAAAAATGACAAAAATGACAAAAATGACAAAAATGACAAAAATGACAAAAATGACAAAAATGACAAAATTGACAAAAATGACAAAAATGACAAAAATGACAAAAATGACAAAAGTGACAAAAATGACAAAATGACAAAAATGACAAAAATGACAAAAATGACAAAAATGACAAAAATGACAAAAATGACAAAAATGACAAAAATGACAAAAATGACAAAAATGACAAAAATGACAAAAATGACAAAATGACAAAAATGACAAAAATGACAAAAATGACAAAAATGACAAAAATGACAAAAATGACAAAAATGACAAAAATGACAAAAATGACAAAAATGACAAAAATGACAAAAATGACAAAATGACAAAAATGACAAAAATGACAAAAATAACGAAAATGACAAAAATGCCAAAAATGCCAAAATGACAAAAATAACGAAAATAACGAAAATGACAAAAATGCCAAAATGACAAAAATGACAAAAATGACAAAAAGGATAAAAATGATAAAAATGACAAAAATGTCAAAAATGTCAAAAATGACAAAAATGACAAATACCGTCAAACGGGGCATCATGCAACAGCGGGGTTCGATGCAAAATTTATATAACACTACTTTAAATCAATTTTTTATTTAATGTATTGTAATGAAATTATCTTTTAATGATCACAAAATGATGATGACATAATTTCTCACATCTTAAGCTAGTTTTCTTAAGTTTTTTATTTTTATGTGAAATTTGAAAAATCGAGCAATAAATGTACAAATTTTTACATTTTTTTATGCTGAAAAAAACTTTACCCAGTATGACGGATCGGCTTGATAATATTACCTACAAACTTTTTACTGGTTTCCTCATGTTATACCAACATTGTTGGTGTAAAAATATTTTTCGAACAATCACCTAATTTTTAAAAAAAAATATTTTTAAAATTCCGTTAGGTGTCTGGGGTTAAATGCAACAAAATCCAAATCAAAGAAATACCTTGTAAATCTCGTTTCCATGTGTTGGAATATGAATGTTTTGCATCACACGTTTGTAAACATTAGAATTTCATTCATCCAAACATTTATTTTAATGATTTCAGCTTTTAGAATTTTTCGTAGTATTATTTAACCCCTAAATGTATGCAGCATCTTCATTTTCAGAAAAAATGTGAAAATTAGCTATTACTAACCCCAAAAACTACTGCAATTGGTGTTGTCATGCGTAATGATCTTTAAGACATTGCAAATATATTAAAAACTATAAATTTTCGTACGTGTTCATAAGATTTTTCATAAAAAACAAAGTTTGTTGCAAGTTACCCCATTTTCTAAGGAGGGTGAAAATCGCATGTTTTTAGAAAATTAAAAAAAACTGAAGAAACCTATAATTTTTCTAACTACGCCAATTTAATACCCCAGCATCCTTAAAACTTTTGATGCATAAGGGGTAGGATGAATTGTGAACATAAGTTTTTTAGAAGCCATTGAAGTTGAAAATTGTTGCATGTTGCCCCAGTTGACGGTATGTCAAAAATGTAAAAAATGACAAAATGACAAAAATGAAAAAAATTGTTATCAAAATTAGTTAATTTATTTTGATGTTTATGAAATTAATTAATTTTTTTAAAGTGAGTATTTGATTTTATAAAGAGAATTTCGATAAACTTCAAATAAGAGGAAAGGAAGTGACGATTTTAATTTTCGTATAATCGAAAATCAGGGGGTAGTAAAATCTTGATGAGTAAATAAAATTAATCAATTACCAACCCTTTCATAATGTATTGTGTTTTCCTGTTTTCTTTTTAAGCAACGAATTTAAGAACAAACCCCAAGAAACGATGATTGATAACCGTTCTGTAACGGTTTTTGTAAGAATAGAAGCGTTCTTGGGAAAAATGTTTTATTCATCTAATCACCGACACATTCTATCCCCACAAACGAGTCCATTTTCGAAATCTTTAAGCACCAATTCTAAATAGAATGGGTGCTTATTTTCTTTCCAATGAGCGTGATTTTCTACACCCCCCAATGCTCGAATGGGAAAGAAAGAGTCACAATTAGTACCACCGAAAGTAAACAAGATTGAAGATTGCCTGCCGGAGTTTCCCCAAAACGACAGAACGTACGACGAATCGACCCTGAAAGAGGTGTATAAAGTCCGAGTCGTGAGCCATTCTTAGCACTTCAACTGGCTGAAAGTGCAATCTTTTCTCGGAGTGAGTTTCATTAACATTGATATAAATTAGCAATTCTACTGTGAAAACTCATTTCCTCGCCTGAACGTTCCACACCGATCGCAGCCCACAAACGAAATGGCCAGTTTTGTTTTCCGAAATCAAAAATCTCTTGGTCCGGGAAGTTGGGAGAAATGGACTGATTTTAAATTGAACTCTTGCAACCCTCCAGGTGGTAAGCTGAGAAAGTTTTGTGGATTGTTATCTCAAAAGGGTATGATGCGGAAACCAGAGGTATAGGCTATTTGGAAAAAGTTCCAAATGAAGTTTTTTTACTCACATTGATTTTCATGACGAAAATATAAAAAAAAACAAATATACATGTATGATTATCATATTAAAATTATAATCTGCACTGAGAGTATATGTTTTTGTAGACCATTCCTTCCATCATGATACTTTTAATTTTATGTTTAACCAAACAGTTCACTGAAAGGGTTATATCAGAACAATCACGGCCAAGAACTAGAACGCAAAGAATGAAATCAAATGGAAGGAACAGAATGAATCGACATTGCCGAATCTCAGCATAATCACGCTATATACAGTTTGTTGTTAAACTTCCAAATGCTCTAGCTGGCTGGCTAGTTAAAAAGCTCGAGAACAGTTCTTTCACGGGATATTAAATAGACAAAATAAGAAAGAAAAAATAGCACGGCCCCAGGCCACGATGGGATAAGGTTTATTTAATTGTAAATTAATGCTAATTGATACGGAAAAAAGGTTGGCAACCTCAGCGCTGAGTCGCGGTTGAGATTCGTTTGCTTTCGCCACCAGCGGAGAATGTTTAGTAGTTTATTCCGTTCATTTTTGAAGAGATGTTAATTGAATTTTTGCGAAAATAACTTGCTCATGTACATACATAAACATGTTCATTTTGAAGTAAACTTTAGAATCAACTAAGTCGCTTGGAATCCGAGAGATGTAAGTGCCCAAATGATAGTTTCGTGAAAACGCGCTTGAAAGTTGTCAATGTTTTCTGAATATGAAAAGCACATAAGAAACAATTCTTAGTTTTTGTTTGTATTTAGATTTGAAGTTCTTGAACTTCATTCTAATGCAGAATTAAAACATAACAAATCTGAAAAATAACCATCCAGAATGAGAACTCATCAGATTCATTATTTGAAATTCAAAGTTTAACACAGATTTGCAAATCGGATAAAAAGTTTATAATATAAAAAATAATTATTCCTATGAAACACAAAACATCAGGATTACAGTGGGAGATTCTTGATTGCGGGCTCTGAAACAAATTTCAATTTTTGTCTCTTATTTGAAATTCTGATCTGGAATACTAATCTAGAAATCATTTTATAAACATTTCTTTGAAATTCGGGAAAGAATCCAAAATTTCTATTTTTAATAACGGTTTAGAATTCAGATTTAGAATTCATACTTAAAATTCAGATACAGATTCACCTCGTAAATGAGATTCTCAATCAACATAAAATTATCAAGATGACTTTGTTGTTAAAAAACTCAATTAGCAAGAAATTACTTGTTTACTTACTTAATGATCCCGCGCCGATCCTCCGTTGCATATGGCTGAGATAAAAGATCTCCACTTCCCGAATCTCGATTTCGAGCGCCCTTTGATGACACCGGCGTTGTAGTTCCTCATTCGAAATCCACTTGCCAGGAAACCAAGCGCGGATGATATTCCGCAGGCAGCGGTTTACCAATACTTGCAGTTTTCGCGTCGTCACCGCATATGGGCACATAGTTTCGCACCCGTACAGCAATAGGGATTTGACCGCCAGATGTTTCGGAGACTCGCAAACGCAAATCGGGCCTTTCTGATCCGGGCTACGATGTCTTTCCTGGTACCACCATCAGGCGTTATCTGGCTACCAAGATACTGGAAGCACTCAACTTGTTGCCCAGCTAACATGAAAATGGAGGGATTTCGTGTGTTGATCTCCATCGACTTGGTCTTGCCGATATTGACTTTGAGACCTGCTGCCTTGGAACTTTCGGTGAGGTCGTCGAGTTTGCTCTGCATATCCGGTTGTGTTTGGGCGAGCAAAACAATATCGTCAGCCAGGTCCAGGTCGTTCAGTTGCTCCATTGTTGAAGGATTCCACGGCAATCTTCGGTTCGAGGCACAGTCGATCGATGCAGTCAGAATCTCATTCATTACGATTAGAAAAAGTAGCGGTGATACATCTTTATACATCTTTATCTCACTCCAGCAGTTACCGGGATTGTTTCGGACAAGACACCTTCGTGCAAGACTTTGCACGAAAATGTCTCGTATTAAGATTCGATGAGAACACCAGCAGAAGAGAGTCCTGGAATTCGTTGATTTGTTCCAGTATGATTCGTAGCGTTGTGATGTGGTCCACACATGATCGTCCGGATCGGAATCCAGCTTGTTGCCGTCGGAGTGTAGCGTCAATTTTCTCCTGGATCCTGTTCAGGATCACTTTGCAGAGTACTTTGAGGGTTGTACAGATTAACGTTATGCCTCGCAAGTTACCGCACTCTGTCAGGTCTCCTTTCTTCGGGACCATTACGAGGATACCCTGCATCCAGACGGCCGGGAATGTTGCAGTATCCCAGATGTCAGCGAAAAGACGGTGCAACTTTTGTGCTGACCGGGTAGGGACGGCTTTCAGCATTTTAGCAGATTCTTTGTTGGATTTCATGTTTTTGATTGCCGCTTCTATTTCAGCCAGCGAAGGCGCTTCCGAGATGACGCCATTGATGCGGCTGACTGTTGGCCATTGCTATTCTTGACTCGGAAGAGTTGTTCGAAGTGCTCAGCCCATCGTATAAGCTGATCTGTTCGATCGGTAAATAATTAACCTGCTTGGTCATTCAGCGGCATTCTTGCATTAGTCCTTGCACCACAGACGCGGCGAGAAATGTCATAAAGTAATCGGATATCTCCATTGGCAGCGGCTCTTTCTCCCTCTTCGGCTAAGGAGTTTGTCCAGGCTCGTTTAACTGCCTTTTCCAGCTCCGCATATCGTAAGCGGGCGGCTGCTTTGGATGGTCCGGTACATGCCTGCTCATCCGACATCCATTCACTTCTTCTTCCACAAACTTTACCGAGAGTACCATGCCATGGCTCTTCGTGATAAAGGCATTCTTGATTCTACACCACTGTTCTTCGACTGTTCCAACGTATGCCCTTTTCACCTCTGGATTCTCCAACCGGCGGAAGTCGTATCGACACCCTACTTTCTCCTCGCGCCGTTGGACACGCGCAACTCTCAGTCGTATCTCGCCAAGGACGAGGTGATGGTCAGATGCAATGTCTGCGCTTTGTTTGTTTATTGTTTATTGTTTAAAATATCAACGGATCACATGTTGATCCTAATGACTACACTATAACTAACAAATTAAAATTAATATCAACATAAAACTACACAATACTAGAGACACTTAAAATTTTTCTTCGGAATACGTTCCTTGAGACGTCGAAGTCGAAATGTTCGGAAAACCGATTAAAAGTTTTTAGAATGCCGATGAAAGCGCTGTTAGCACCGTAATTGTTCAGGCGAATAGGTACGTAGAGCTGCAGGTTCTGGTTTCGTAATCCGCGTGGTCGTACGCTGAGAGGTATGGCCTCCAACAGTTCGGGGCAGTCGATTCTAGATGTTAGAAGGTCCGCTGCAACTAGAGCACGTGTAGCATTTCGGCGTACTTGAAGCGTATCTAAGCCTATGAGACGGCAGCGGTTTTCATAGCTTGGTAAACGAAACGGATCTTGCCAGTTTAGGTGCCGTAGAGCGTACCGCAAGAAACGCCGCTGAATAGCCTCGATTCTTTCAGTTCCATTCTGGTAGAAAGGGCACCAAACAGCCGAAGCGTACTCGAGAATAGAACGAACTATGCAACAATAAAGACTTTTCAGGCAATATACGTCTTTGAAATCTTTGGCCATACGAAACAAGAATCCAAGGCTTCGAGAAGCTTTGTCAACAACATAGTTCGTATGAGTCTTGAACTCCAGCCGTCGGTCAAGAATAACGCCCAGATCGTTAATATGGTCCACGCGGATGATGGATTGGTCTCCGAGGATGTACTCTGCATGAAGAGGATGTCGCTTACGGGTAAACGATATTACCGAGCATTTACTGCGGTTCAAGGGCAAGCAATTGATATCGCACCAGTGAGCAAAAGCGGTGAATTGCTGTTGAAGGAAGTTGATGTCGTCTTGGCCGTTTATGGTGTGAAAAAGTTTCAGGTCATCGGCATATGCGAGCTTTGTGCCACCGAGGAGCGAGAGTACATCATTAAAATAGATCACGAGAATGATCGGTCCCAAATGACTTCCTTGAGGCACTCCTGAAGAGGCAACGAACTGCCTAGAATAGAATTCACCAGTACGAACGGATAACTTTCGTCCCATTAAGTAACTCCGGAACCAATCCAGTAGGGAACCACAGAAGCCTAAACGTTCGAGCTTTGCGATTGCAATATCGTGGTTCACCTTATCGAACGCAGCAGAGAGATCAGTGTAAATGGCGTCTGTTTGAGTTTTCTTGGCAAAGCTGTCCTGCACGAACGATGTAAAGCTCAGTAGGTTAGTACTCGTGGATCGTTTAGGCATGAACCCGTGCTGATCGTTGGAGAAGTGATGCTTGCAAAATGAGAAAATTGGATCCAAAACAACCAGTTCAAAAAGTTTGGCGATCGCGCATAAAGCGGAGATTCCGCGGTAGTTCCTCACATCTCTCTTATCTCCCTTTTTATGGACAGGAAACATGTGAGCTTCTTTCCACAATGAGGGAAAGATTCCGCAGTCCATCGATGATTGAAAGATGTGCCTTATAAATATGAAATATTTCCGACAGCCCTGGCCAGTTGCTCCAAGGAAATTTCCCCAGTGATGAAGATTCCGGAAAATTTCTCGGCAAAAAGTTCACAAATTTCTGGATCAGAATTCGCTGTGTCGCTGTCAAGGAACATGTGAGACGGGAGTTCTGGTTCTTTCCGTTGATTTTTCACGTGTTTCCAAAAAGATTTCGGACTGGTCTTAAAATTCCTTTGTAACCGGTTTAGATAATTTAAGTAGCTACGCTTACTGACTTTTTTATAAGCAGAGTTTAGTTTGCGGTATTCACCCTTAGTGTAAGGGGATTTGTGCTTGTTGTAGTTTCGGAGTGCACGTTTCTTGGCCGTCTTCAGTCGCCGCAGTTCTTTAGTGACCCAGGGAGCCCGTAGATTTATAGCCACCCTACGTTTCGGAACATGGCGATCAATGATGTAGTTGAGAATGTTCGAAAATGTCTCAGCAGCTGCGTTTGGATCAGAAGGATCGAGCTCAACTTCCCATTCGATGGACTCAAGAACGAGAGATATAGCTTCAAGATCCACGTTCTTGAAATCTTGATAGAAGGATGCCGTTTTCTTCACGGGGGCAAATATCCTTGCGGCATCGAGAGAGACCACTAAGGCTGGGTGATGTGGAACAGCTTTGACTAGGGGAGCGGGTGCTAAGTCAATCATCGGAATCCTGAAACCTTCGTTAACGAAACAGAGGTCGAGCATACGTCCATTTTCATTCTCGATATTATTTATCTGACGTAAAGTCGCTGTACTAAGGGCGTCTAAGTATACGCTAGAAGATGCCGAGAACGAGGAACGCATAGGATCTGAAAACAGAAAGCCACTTCGAGAGGAGCACCATTTTAGGCCGGGCATGTTGAAGTCGCCAATGACGAGTATGTCATCCTCAGGAGAACAAGGACTCTGCTAAAACCAGGTCGCCAGAACGATCAGGTGGCACGCACACTACGCATAGATAGAGTTTCCGATTACCGAGATCAATGCGGGTCCAAAGAAGCTCCAGATCGTTCCAGGAAACGTCTTCGATAAGGAAAGCCGGGAGTGTAGATCTAACGGCAAGTAACACTCCACCACCAGTAGATTTTTTGCTGTTGAGGGGGCTACGATCGCAACGAAACACAGTATAATCTGGGCCAACAATCTGACTGGAGAGGGTACGGTCATTAAGCCATGTTTCGGTAAAGGCAATGATATCGTAGCAGGAGCACGAAGTAGCAAGCAGATAATCAATCACGCAGGAATTAACGCCACCCGTGTTCTGGTAGAAAATGCTGATAGAGTAGTCCGATTCAGATGCAGTACCGGAACGAAGATCGCTGGAAAGGCAGATTTCATCACGCGGAGAAGAACTGTATATGATATCATACTTGCCTGATAGCGCAAGCTGGAGAACCCCTTCGCCACAGACGAACTCAGGGCCGGGACGACTGTTGACGCTGGCTGGAAACAGCGCGACTGAGTCGAAGGGCTCCGGGGTCTCCGTGGTGCCTAGTTCGTTGCGTCCCGGTGCTGGAGGCCCAGTAGAGAATGCCGGATTTCCGAGGTCAGGAGTGTATGGCTGGGTGCATCTGTCGGAAAGCGGAAACTGACTACGCAAAGAAGATGTTCTTGTCGTAACAGGGTACTTGCCTGTAGGTGTGATCTGGAGAACCCCATCGCCTCCAACGAACTCAGGGCCAGGACGACGGAGTTGTTGCGGACATCAAGAAGGCTCCTTCTCCATTTTCAGCTAATGCAGATGTGGTCAATTTGATTTTCTGTTCGGCCATCTCGGGATACCCAAGTGACCTTATGTGCCGGTCGATGGGGGAATAGCGATCCACCGATCACCATGTTGTTGTTGCCACAAAATTCTACAAACAGCTCTCCGTTTTCGCTCATCTGTCCTAGGCCATGACGCCCCATGATGCGCTCAAGGTCCTGATTGTCGGAGCCAATCCTTGCGTTGAAGTCGCCCTTGAATGTCACCTTTCGGAATTTTCTCTACCACGCTGTTCAGTTGACTGTAAAACTGATCTTTCTCCTGCATATCGTTGTAAGGTTACTAACCCGTGTTCTAAATCTGTCTACAATTATTCTTTCGTTTATCGGTTCCCATCTAATGAGGGCCGCGTAGGCCTGCGGGCTTAACAGGAAACTAAAATCAGGAAATACAGGAAAATAAATCTGTCTACAATTATTCTTTCGTTTATCGGTTCTTATCTTATGAGGGCCGCGCACAGTGGTTCAAATTCCCAAAAAGCTGGAAAAAAGTCCATTTTTCAAGTCAGCGTCAACCAAATTTTTTATATTGGAATCGTATCTCCAATATTCAGGGAATGTTATGATGTAATTAGATATTTTCTAGGACTTTCTATACACCTTCCATGAAACAAACAAGAACGACAACTGTAACACAAAAATAAAAAATAGGATTTTTTATTGTTTACTCCAAACGTTATAAAAAGGCATCTATAATTTGTAAAATTCATAAATGTCTGTACCGAAGTGATCAATTGTAATCTATTTTACAGTTTTAAGATGAAAAACACAATAAATATCATGAACTAATAAAGTTTCGCTTGATTGAGAACCCAAAAATTGAGGATAATTTTTTTTTTCGATTATCTCTATTTATTTTTCGGAAGTAAAAATATAGCTTGCGCTGCCGATCACCGTGGTAAATTATATATCGTTGGATAGGTGAAAACCTCACAAAAAACATATCTTAAAATCAACTGCTAGTTTTTGCTACATTTTGAATACGGTGTCTTTGAGTACAATGCTGTTTGGTTCAAAAATGAAAATTTTAAAGCATTTATACAAAGTAAACCAAGCATTGTTTGCTTCGATATCTATGCACCATCACCATAAAACATCAGTTTAAGTATTAACACAACTAACCTAGAGGAAATTCGGAGGCCATTCTTAATTTTAACAAAAATATTCATAAATAATTGAAAAATATTCAATTTTCCGGTATAAAGCTCAAACCCCATTTTGGTAATTATAGAAAAAATTGCAAACTTTGAAAAAAAAAATCAATTTCATATTTTTTTTCAACTTTCCGTCCATAATCTTTAACAAAAAAGCTTTTTAATATTTTTTTCCAACTTTTTTTGATTTTGAACCTCTGTGCCGCGTAGGCCTGCGGGCTTAACAGGAAACCAACTCCTCGTTCCCGAGTAACATGTTCTCCTCGTATGCCAGAGTAAAGCAGGACTTGTCTGGACTGTGACTTGTGTTCTCCAGTGTTAGGCCAACGGACCAGAATTTCAAGCTTGACGCGGCTAGCTTCTATAGCAAGTTGAGCCAGCTTGCCTTGTTGGGCAAGGATTAAAACGTTCCAAGTTCCAATTCGTGTCCGTGTTTTCATGCTTAAGTCGTCGCCAAAGTTCCAGGTTGGTCGTTTCTTTCGGACTTCGTAACAATTTTATAAATCGGGAGCAGTAGGTTGTTAGCCTAACGTCCCTATCCCGCGATAGGGCTGCCATCTTGGAGAATTGACGCTCGGTTGTTGTTGCTCGCCGCCCCTGACTTGGGGAACAGACGCGTGCGGCCAACTTCTCAGTCTGCATGCGACCAAAGCATCCACCGGGGTAACTCATGTAAACGTTACTTAAAAATTCTGCAAATAATCACCGGCTCGAGATGTTGGGATTTGCTTTAGTCATCCGCTTCACCTTTTCCTCCTTCTTTTTGTTCTCCGGTCCCGGTTTTCTTCCTGCTCCTTAGCTGTAGTCCAACGTCAACCGCTCCTGAAACCGCTTCAACACTCTGGATATGGTTTTTTTAAATATATTTTTATTCGTACCAATTCATCATTACATTTATGTTACATTATTACATTAAATTAGGTGTTCAGTTGAATAATGAACTTTCCAGAGCCTTATAGTTTACTAATCACTAAAATTTATTTATTCGACTTCAATTTGCTGAGCGCAACTAAATATTTTTATATAGGAGAACGTCCTGTAATGTCAGCAATATTTTACTCTGTATACGGTTGAATGGTGAGTGTTCAACATTTTTTTCAACTGCGGTGCAACAGGTCAGGAAAATCCAGGTGTTTGGAAAGAATTTGTTCTCTCGACTTCGCTCAGTCCCATAATTTTTAGCTTGAGGCGGCTAGCTTCTATGAGCCAGGTTGCCTTGTTGGGCAAGGGTTAGAAGGTTCCAAGTTCCAACTCGTGTCCGTGTTTTCATGCTAAAAGTCGTCGCCAAAGTTCCAGGTCGGTCATTTCTTTCGGATTACGCAACAATTTAATAAATCGGGAACAGTAAGTTGTTAACTTTAGGTATATACCGATTCCTGGTGAAATATTTCTTTAAAAATCGGTACAAAACATCGCTGAACCGTTGTTTTTATTTCGAGTAATAATTTTTTTTTTCCCATGTAGCTTTGAAATTTTTTCATCACCTTTGAATACCTTTTTGAAATTTTTGATAAGTTTGGCAAAGAATGTGATAGTTCAAGAACTGAAAAAAATACAAATAATTAATAACTTGCCAATGAAAAATTAAGATTTATCAATTGACTTGAGTTTTTGATTTAACCGTTTTTGCACATGAAGCTAACTGAAGAACACTTTTCATCTTTATTTTATTGACTAGCTGATCCCGTACGAACTTCGTTTCGCTTTAAATCATTAGTACGTCAAAATGAGTTTAGAAAATGAATTCGAAACATTCTTTCGACAATTTTGGGGGAAAAATTCAACAGTGTTTAAAGTCGCTACTGTTACTATTACTTGAAATTCAAATTAAACGGTTGATTGGCTTTTTATTAAAATTTATGTGAGAGTGTTTTCTTCTCGATCGGTTGCAAAATCTAGATATTATGGCAGAAACATGTACTATTTGTTTATGTGCACGACTCCTTTGCTTGACCTTCACACTTAAATTGGTATCAATCAACTGCCTCCAACAAAATTATTGCACAAAACACTGAACTTTCAATGAAACCCTCTTTTTCTGTCCCAGGGCCCGAAATTCGATAATTGAAACCAATTTTACGTTCCTCAAAACTCCCTTGTGCCATTTTTTCTTTTCAAATTATGTGTAAAATAACGTCAGGAACTTGAAAAGAGTGAACAGTGAATATAGACGCCCCTTTCGCCGACCCTTGACACGGAACATGCTACCTGGAGTCAATTGCTCATAATTTATAATTCTCATCTGAACATTTTCATCTCAATCCGATGCATGATCACGACAATATCGCGAAAACAGTGAGCGACTGACATGGACGGCCTTTTTTTTGACCACGATTCAAAACTTGACACCTGAAATCAATTATCTTTTCTGTTAACCTCCCATGTGTCAATTTTCATTACAATTCTATGCTCAATCAAGAGAATATCGTAAAATCAGTGCCCCTTTTGCCGATCCCTGAGTCAAGATTTGAAACCAGAAAGCAAAAGAACGTCCCTCAAAACTCCTATGCGGAAATTTTCATCTCAATCCAATGTAGAATAACGTCAAAATCGCAAAAACGTTAAATTTGGGTATGGACGACTCCTTCAGCCAACTTATGATCCGCAATTCGAATCTTGAAATCGATTGCTGGTCCTTCAAAACACTCATGAGCTAATTTTCATCACAATACGATCTATAATAACGCCAATATCGCAAAAACATTAATCAGTAAATATGGACGACCCCTTTGGCCGACCCCTGACCCTAAATTTGATAACTGTAACTGATTGTTCGTCTCTCAAAACACTCATGTGCAAATTTTCATCACAATCCGACTGAAAATAACGTCAATAACGTGAAAACAATATTTGTCTTGTATGGACGATCCCCTTCAGAAGGGGTCGTCCAAAAATCTAAAAACATTTTTCATCATTCCTGGTCCTAATGAGCATCCATGCCAAATTTCAGATCTCTAGCTCTTAAGGCGGCTGAGTCTATAGAGGACAAACAAACAAACAAACAAACAAACAAACATACAGATAATTGCTTTTTATATATATAGATGTACCGGTTAGAGTATTAATATTATTTTAGTTCAAATAACTGTTTTTTCCTAAACCTACTATAAACTGTTTATGTTTTTGAATACCGAATTTTAGGTCAACAGTTAGTGTTGAGGTGTATTTGTTTGCACTTCCGAAACGAGCTTTTGGTATTTGGAAAGAATTTGTTGTACTTTGTCATTCAAGCCACTTGTCGCCGGGGCACGTTTTCAGCATTCAACAAACCAAAAACAACGCCATTCGATCCGCCAGCTGCAGATCTATATATGTAGGGTGCCAAGTCGTTACCGAACGAAGAACATTCGATGGCCAGTCAGTCCTCGAAGCGAGGCAGGATGCTGTAAGAGTCGGTGTAGCACAAACATAGTCAGGCAGGATCTGATGCGATATCGCGCCCGGTTTGTGTCCTGTGGCCGTTCCTCGTCGTCGTCCTCCGGAATGCTATTTATGATGATGGCTTGTATACTTGCTCTTTTTATGACTCGTTTGAGAAGCGGACGACCATTAGTGGCCGTGGTTATTGAGAGTAAACTGCAACATTATTCAAGTTCTTCATCGTCGGCGTCCGTCGTTCGTCGAGCAGATCCTGGACAGATCCTGGTACCTACCAATTCATGATGGTGTTTTTTTCTAGTTCGGTCTCCTGCGCGCCCTAGCACATCGACTCGACACGTGGTTTGCCACGTTGGCTGGCCACGGGAACCGATCTGGAAGCACAAACAGCCAACAACGTCATAAAAATGTTGTACGGATTGAGTGTACCGGGCCGGTCAGTCTTACCTTTATCGTTCTTTAGGCGTTTTTATGTTCAACGCTAGAGGTTGCACAACATTTCACCGGCATTTTTCTGCTCCCATCATTTTCGTTCGGCTCAAATCTGGACTCTTAAAAGGATTTCTCCGACAGATCTTGGTCTACGAGCAACCGGGGCTCTAACGACCGGGGATTCCTTTTACTCCTGGATCGGCTGACCTAATTGCAATAACGATACATTCGAGGGCTCATCCATTCGGCTTTTAGGATCAAATTTACGGTTATGTGAAATGCATCACCCACTTTAAATTCGCCCGATGCAGTGAACATCTCGAGAATGCCGCTTCTCGATTGAAATTCCCCATAATCGGTGAGATATTGTTGCGCTAGTGATGTAAAAAGCATATGTGTCTAATGTGTGATAGTTAACTTCAGATCGTAGGTGTAGGTATTAGGTCACAGTATCACACTGATTAGTTTGGCGGGTGCTTGTTCAAATATGTGATTTTTTTCTAGCTATAGCTATATATAACTATGTATAGTTCAATAAAAGATGCATATGATGCATATTTACCTCAACAACATATAAAAAAAATAAACTTACGTAAAGCGTTGACGATGACAGTTGGATTGATATTTTTGTCTCAACACACAGCTGAGATATTTAGAGTGCTACACATTCCCCCATGGCCCACGTTACTCCAGTCTCCGCTTTTATTACATCTGAGATTCTGGAAGCCTCGAAAAAGATTTTTAGAGATCACATTGGTTCGATTGTTAAAAAATGTAATTTTTTCGACACTATTCCCTGATAACATTCTAGACTCTTCAAGTCTGTTGTCTCCTGAGCCCAAGAGTAAACATCGAACACAGTTGTACCAGATAAGTTTTTCAATAACGATCCGCCAACTGTAACGTTGATAAAGTCGCGAATGCCATAAAGATTGTAAAACGCCTAAAGTCTGCTTCATTTAATATTGGAACACAAACAATTGCGTGTAGTTCAGTCATTTATTAACGAATTCATAATTTGTTTTTCATACAAATGTAGCATTTTCTTTACTCTTTCATAAAAAAAAATTAAAAAAATTATTCATTGCTGTTTCGAAGAAATTCTCGTACTTTTTCCGTAATACGGCACATTAGGCGGCGCACACCCTTTTCGTCCACCGTTTTGACGATTTGATTCCACCAGTTCTTCATTTAAGTCATGTTCTTAACAAGTTTTCCCTTTGCCTTAAGCCTCCGCTTCGTGATTGCCCAGTATTTCTCTATCGGCTGGAACTGGGGGCAGTTTGGGGGGTTGAGGTCCTTCGGTATTACGCTGACCCCGTTCGTTGCGTACCATTCCATAACCGTTTTGCTGTAATGGCAGCTTGCGAGGTCCTGCCAAAACATTACTGGACGGTCGTGGGCACGAATAAACGGCAGAATCCGTTTCTGTAGGCACTCTTTTTTGTAGACTTCTGATGTCATTGTCTTGTCAGTGAGAAAGACTTTGGTTTTCTGTCCACAACTGCATATCCCCTGCCAAATCATGTACTTGCGGGCGAATTTATCCGCAAACACGAACTTAAATTTTGCAGGTACATCCCCCCGAGCCGTCGCCAAATAAAATTTTTGACCTGGGATTTGCCCAAAGTCCGCCTTCACGTAGGTCTCATCGTCCATCAGAATACATCCGTCGAACTTGGTCAGCACTTGGTCGTACAGCTTTCGAGCACGGATTCTGGCCACATTGTCCTGCTTCAGCGTCCGATTTGGCTGTTTGCTGGCTCGGAATGACCTTATTCCTTCCCGGAGACGAATTCGTCGCACCGTACTGTGAGCGGCCTGGAACTTATTGGCCAAATCGCGGTCTGAAAGATTGGGATTCCTCTTAACGGCCTTCATGACTTTCCCACGCAGTTTCCGGTCGACAGTTCCACTCCGACGCTTCGAATGCGGCTTCCGAGCCGTCGTCAATGTTTCCTTGTACTGCTTGATAACACGCCATACGATATTTCTGGGCATTTTAAGCTGTTTAGCTAGCTTCGATGCCGACAACAATGGATTTTCAAGAAAACTGTGCACAATTTGATCTCTCCGTTCGGCTTCCATGGCGGTTGTTTACAAAATGCTATCGTTTGGTGTTATGACATAAATACATGGTGAAAGGTAATGAATTTCCCGACACGTGGGTGAAAAAAGTTTCCAAATCCGTCCACTAGGAGCGCCACAATGAGCAAAAGAATTTGTTCCAATATTAAATGAAGCAGACTTTATAATCGAAATAAAAAAAAAAAAGATTCTAGACTCTCAAAAAGGTTTCTCTCATATGGATGTCTTTTAACCCTCATCCGCATTAGATTTCATTACCCTAATCAGCACTAGGAGTGTCAATTTGACACTCCAAGCTAAAATCGTCATAACTCTTTTTATATCTAACCGATTACAATGAAACTTATATCACTAGAAACCTTGTAATGTCAGTAAAATATGTTTAGAACATTGTATATAGCTAAAGCTTCTTGTTTTCTCGTTATTCAGCATGAAAGAAAAAAAAACTGAAAAAACATGCCTAAGGAAAACAGCTGTAGTTCATATATTACACGTTCAAAAAAATATTTGTCTGATACATATGAAAGCTGAAGTTAATGTCTACATCATGGAACAAAGAAATATTTTTTTAAATTATTTTTAATGAAATGGTCACAACAAGTTAAAAAAAGTGGTCTGAAAAACCTACTTTTCATTCGATTGCTAATAAATACTGTTTGAGCTATGGTTGAGTTTTTTAAAAAATATGACTACAAACTTTAATAAAATTCTAACATTTTGCTGTCTTTAGATTTTCGATGCAACAAAAATTGAATTTACTGGAATTTTTCACTAATTGAAATTTTATCTGTTTTTGTGGTCCACCGTCAGGTTGTTCCCGGATTTTCAGTGCTTTCTCGCTGTTTGAAGCAATCAAAACTATATCCATTGAAAAGGGAATTTAATCTACATTCTAGTGAGATGCAACAATTTACGCTGTGAGATTTCACAAAAATATGAAAATTATAAACATAAAATCATTCCTGAATTTCTAGAACCACAAGCAGCGCATCCAGCAAAACGTGTTTGTTTGCTCTCCGAGTAGGTACGGTGACAGACGAAATAATGAAGTAGGTTTTTCAAACCACTTTTTTTAACTTTTTGTGACCATTTCATTAAAAATAATTCAAAACATATTTCTTTGTTCCATGATGTAGACATTAACTTCAGCTTTCATATGTATCAGACAAATATTTTTTCGACGTGTAATATATGAACTACAGCAGTTTTCCTGAGGCATGTTTTTTTCGGATTTTTTTTCTTTCATGCTGAATAACGAGAAAACTAGAAGCTTGAGCTATATATTATGTTCTAAACATATTTAACTGACATTACAAGGTTTTTATTTATATAAGTTTTATATGAAGTTCATGATAATTCAAACGACTTAAATGGATTTTACTTTTGGAGTGTCAACATGACACTCTAAGTCGGAAAAGGGAGTTTTTTTTGTCCAGGCTTCCAGGGTTCATCCATTAATAAATTAAAGAACTTTTGAATTCATTTAGGGTCTCCGAAGAAATTTTTGTTTTTTTAAGCTTCTGAAAAAAGTCACAAGCATTCAAACTTGAAATAGTGTCAAAATGACACTCTAATGCGGATGAGGGTTAAATTTTGAAATTATCTCTAAACTGTAAGCATTAAACAAAAATATTGTTAAGACTGTTTTGGACTGATAAATTTTAATTCTCCAAAATTATGACTTTTTTAAAAGAACTTTTCTTTCAATCAATATAAAACTGTGTTTTGAATAAAGTTTTTCAATTAATAATGATTTCAAAAGAGGTTCAATGTTATGAAGAGCAATTTTGCAGAAAAAAGTGTATAGTAGACTGAGTCGATTTGGGGTCATTTTTGAATTTCAAAACCCCGTGTTCTTGAAAGGATTTAAATTCATTCATTGTATTTTGGAGAATTTTAAAGTAAGTTAAACATCAGTAAAACTTTTTAAATTAAGTACTTTTTTTAATTTCAAACCAGATGATTTATTCATCCTTTCGCTAGGAGTAAATTTTAACTTATAGGTTTGAATGATAAAATCTATCATGTTTTGTTCTGATAAACCAATAGGTTTTTTCAACCCCGGTGTTAATTCAAAATTTCTATAAAGGAAAATAATGCTGAAAGACAAAACATTGCTTGAGAAATTTATTCAAAGATTTTTTTTTTCAAACTGGAGAGTTAAAAAAAATCTTGTTCGTTTTTCAGGATAAAATGTTAAATCAGGCCCTTGGAACCAAAGGGTGCCTAACTGCTTATTTCGAGAAATCAAGCTTATTTTTTTCTTTGGAAATTTACATTTTCTTTGGAATTCTATAATTCTGAAATAATCATCAAAAATATTTTGAAATATGAAAAATCGTTTGCAACCATCAACCGAAAATGGACCATTTTTATTCTTACTACCCTTTTGGTACTTAGGGCCTATATTATTCTCATATTTATCAACCTAAAAGTTAAAACTAACTCATGTAAACGATACTTTAAAGTTCCGCATAATATCATGGATGCATTTTGAAACTAAGCTCACCTTTTAAGACCTCAAGATTTTTGAAACTCGGAAATGACCCCAAATTCAATCAGTTTAGTGAATAACTGTAACTGATTGTTTCAAATTTATTTAAGTTTTATTGTGAGAAAAAGTAACAATTTTTAAAATAATGTTAAGAATTTTATTGAATTGTATTTTAAAAGAATTTAGAGTAATCTATGCATCATATAAAATCAAAATATCATTTTTTTTCTGCTTTTTAACAATTTTTGAATCACTAGTAAGAACCATGACAAGACTTTCGAATTTGAATTTTCTTTGTGTCAAACTGTTATCCAAGTATTGATTACTCGACCTCCAGTCAATAAAAACACTTAAAATTTGTCATATTTATAGTGATTGAAGAATCGATGCAAAAATGAAAAAGTTTGCTATCAGAAGTTTGTTTGGGTCTTAGTCGTCTTAAACTTCATCACAATTGGATTCCTTAAGATCAGAGAGGTGTAAGTGCCCAAACGATAGTTTCGAGCAAACACGTTTAAAAGTCGTCAAGGAGCTCAATTTTTGATATATTTTTCAAATTCGAGCAGTTTCTTTCAATCGAAAAAGTCTTTAAAATAAGTTCTTACAAGAGTAACTAAAAATTTAAATTGAAAAAATCCATTTCTTTCACTTTCCTCATTGTTGATTGAAATTCTTTATCTGAGTAGCTCTTTTTGTTGAAAATTTACATTATAACGAGAATATCAAATTATAGTAGACACATATATCATAATCTTAGAATTTTTTATAGAAAAAAATGTCAAAAAATTACATTATTTTCAAAAATCGAATCAGTGTGTATGTAGAATAAACCGCTGCATCTTTGATTGGAAACTCTAAATTTATAAAACTTTAGACCTCCCATGACTTATTTTGGTTTTATTTATTACTGAAAATAGCAATAAAAATTTTGGAAGCAATCAATTGAGTCCTGGATTAGCGCAACGAGTTTTATTTTTTTATGGAAATTTGTAAAGGAAAACAAACTTTTTCATTCAAAAACCACCAGAAATGTACTGGAAGTCCAGAAAAATAAAATTTGATTAATGAATAATATTCATTTATTCTTGCAGCACATTTCATGTAGAAAAAACCAAAAACCTATTATGTACCCTTGAAAATATATTCGATGTTATAAAAGAAAAAAAAGTTTTTCCAAATGTAAGTTTAATTTCAGCGTTTTCGACTAGTAATATGAACGCTATTTTTCTGTAGAATGAATATAAAAAATTACTAAGAACTGCTTTTAATAGCCAATGTTTTTTTTATATATCCGTTGCAAAATTTTTCAATGAGATTATTGAAAGCCCTAGAAAGCAAAGACCGTCCAGTTTTGAACACTTTTCACCGTATTCAGATTTTTTTTTTCTTTTTAAATGGTTATAACTTTTTTCCTAAATTACTTAGCTTCTTTTCATGATAGTAAAAAATGAAGCTTAAAAATAAGCAAAACTAATAATTTAGGACAACTTCATTGCAAGCTTATTTAAATTATCTGGATAAATTTCTATGCAACAACATCTTTTCCGATACCAATTTCCATTCAAAAATATACAGGAGTCATCCAAATCTTCTCCAATTTTACACTGATACTTGGTGCCTCGAAGGCCCCCAAAAAAACATATAGGGTGATTTGCCAATCGTTGTCCCCTAACCCATTGTTGCACAGCATGACTTAAATTGTCAATATTTCAGCTGTTTTTGAACTTTTCCTCAGAAATAATACTCGATCATGTAATTCGGAATGTTTCCTGATGAAATGAGGCTTTTGAGATTGTTCGCGATTAATCTTCTCTCATCTCATATCTGTTATACTGAAATAGTAGATTTGAACACCCCTTTTTTATAGTAAGCAGATAGGTACAAACTCTCTCGCTCATAGCTACTACCTAGAGATAAGAAAAAACAACAAAACAACCTATGAACCTATTCAAATAAATCCGGCAGGTCAGTGCCCTCCGAACTAGCGTCCATTTCGGTTCTTAAGAGAATAAAACTTGATTATTTTTTAATGTGTTAATAAAGGTCTATTTTTGTTTGTAAAAAGTTCTGTTTAAATAAAATTTGTGAAGTTTAACTATGGTCCAGTGTAATCAGTAAACATACCGTGAAACAGTTTGGTCCTGTGTTTAAACACCGTCGTTGGTTGCATGCATAACCAAATATCGTTGTGATCGAATATCACATAAAGGGGAACTACTCGACGACCTCAGTGCATGCATCAATATTGGCCGTGATTGAATTCGCAGTGGTCATCGGAACGAATTTGTTTAATAAGAATCCAGTCGACGAACCCGGTAAGAACATTGGTGCCGTGACCAGGATTCGCGGCTGGCTTGGCGGACCATTGTTTGTTCAAACAATTGAGGCAAGCTCAGATCTGGCGCCAGATTTCCTCATTTTGCTGGCAGTTGAAATATCCAGCCGAAGCGTTTGTTTGGAAGTTTTTTGAGTGATCATCGTAGTCATCGTAGAAAGTTTACAAGGCCTCAAAAGCACAGGCCACAGGTGAGTGGCTTTCCAATCTATTAATCTTCCCTCTGTGGTGCTTCTTGTGTCTTTTTTAACTTTCATGCTACGAGACATCGTCATCGTTCTGGAGCAACTCGTTGCGCTCAACATAACTGCTCGAATTGCTTGAACAACTGCCAAACACATAGCGATCGATCGCTTGCTGCAGCTGAGCCAAAGGAACGAGGACTGTGGACGCAGCTTTTCGCAAATCTTGCGCTCGCTCCAAATTTATGCTCTGATTGGATCGAAGATACAGCGGTTTGAAGGTTCGGATCTGTGATGCTGGCACACTTGGATGAAACGATTTAATAAGACACAAGGCCTTGAAAGCACAGGCTACAGGTGAGTGGCCTTCCAATTTGTTACAATTGTCTCTGTGGTGCTTCTTGTGTCTTTTTATCTTTCATGTTACGAGTCTTATCGTCGATCTGAAGCAATTATTGGTGCTCAACATAACTGCTCGAATTTCTTGAGCAACGTCCGAGCATATATTGAATAATTACTGGCTGCAACGGTGTCAATCGGAGGTGGATTCTAGACGCATTGTATGCATGGTTTAATGCACTTAGGCCGACTATTGAATCTATTTGGTCGAAAAATCTTCGATCTTATTTGTTGGTGTATTGCTATTTGGATGGACTTTTAAACGAAGCGGATTTCTTCGAATTATTGAAGGTGGTCTCAGCTATTGAAAAATATTACAAGGCCTTTGAAAAAGAGGCCACAGGTGAGTGGCTCTCCAATCGCTTTTACCCGTGTTATTGGTGCTCCTCGATTTTCTTTCTTTATTTCTTGAACGTACCATATCTGCTCGAACTGTGATTTGAGTCGTCATCGAAAAGCATCACCATTGGAAGTATTTGGGGAACAGTAAGCTGGAATCTCGATTTATGGAACGGAGCCGAACATAACTGATCGAATTGGTGGAGTAAGAATTGGAACCGAGCATTTAGTGAAATCTCTGGGGGTCCCGAGTCACATCAATTTCTTTGCATGCTACAAATTAACGCGCTGGAATTGGAAGTCACAAAAATCGATATTTTGGAATAAAATACAAGGCCTTGTAGTAACAGGCCTCAGGTGAGTGCCTGTCCAACGAATTATAACATCTGGTGGTGCTGCAAAAGATTTTTTTTTCGTGCTCTTTTCATTTGTCTGAGGTAATAACAACGTTGGTGAGGCGTATTGCGTGCTTTGGCTTGGTGCGTAGTCAACACCAAACGAAGGTTCAACGACATTCGGCGAGCGTATAGGCGTATACTGGTGGCCCATCGGAGGAACGCATTAACGGTGCAAATGATCAAATGATTTGAGTGAGTAACTCAAGAACGAAAACGATACTGAGACTGCATGCTCCAGTAAGTAGGTCGAGTCGCTGTTGCATGTGGTTTGGTTGCGTACGAAGCTTGGATCGAAGGTCGACAAACCAGGTCGTGTCCTACTACGGAGGCCGGAAGGAGTATACATATTATTTGAAATACAAGGCCTATTGTGAACAGGCCTCAGGTGAGTGCCTGTCCAAATAAATATTTCAGCTTGAGAGGTACTTCCTGGTCTCTTTTGATCTCTTTTTCGGCTCATCCCTGGTTTCATCATACGCTTGGGCTGGTAGTGGTTGTGGAACATGCCTGGGGAAAAACTGAACGAGCTTTTGCGGAAGAGGGAGTATTTGTTTGCGTCTTTGACGAGGTTGGGGCATTTTCTGGTAAATTTCGATCCATTGAATCATGGCGGGCAAATACAATCTCGATTGGAAAAATTGGATGCTATGTGGAATGAATTTTTGGCCCTTCAAATCGAAATACAAATCCTGGACAAAAATAACGATCTGGCTAGGGACAGTTTTGAAACATCGGAGAGGTTTGAGAATCAATATTTTGAATTTCGGGCGGCGCTTCTGGCAAATCTTCCAGTCCCACCTCGACTTGTGTCGAATGCGGATCACACTTTGGCACGGAATAACACGACTTTGGGAATGCATAGTGGGGTGCGACTGCCACAGATTTCAATTCCGAGTTTTGATGGAGATTACCGGAACTGGTTGACTTTCAAGGCCACTTTTGAGTCACTCATTCATGAGGCGGATGAATTGAGTGAGGTTCAAAAATTTCACTACCTTAAATCGGCGTTGAAGGGTGAGGCGGCAAAACTTATTGAATCTCTGACCGTCACTAACGAGAACTATCTGATTGCATGGGAAACGATTTCGAAAAGGTACTCGAACGAGAAGTTGCTGAAGAAGCGTCATCTACAGGCGTTGATGGAATATCCGCGAATCGACAAACCAACAGCTTCAGCTATTCACGGTTTGGTTGATGAATTTGAGCAGAGGTTAAAAATTCTGCAGCAGCTAGGCGAAAAGGTCGACGACTGGGGGGCGATGATAGTTTTCTGGATGTGCAACAAGTTGGATGTGAGTACGCTTCAATTATGGGAGGATCATTCTGCCCCGTTGGAGAACCCGTCGTTTAAAGATTTGGTTAATTTTCTAGAGAGAAGAACACGTGTGCTAGAAGCAGTATCATCCAACTCTTCTGATTTCTCTTCAGTTCAGCAGCGGTCGAATTTTAAGCGGAATCCAGTTGGAGTCCATGTTGGTGCGGAAGATGCTAAGCAACAGTTGAATTGCGTTTGCTGTGGACAATCGCATTACATGTCGCAATGCGAAAGATTCATCAAAATGTCGTTGAAGGAGAAGCTGGATTTCATTAACACCAAGCGGCTCTGTAGTAGCTGCCTCAAAAGTGGACATTGGGCACGGAATTGTAATTCAAAGTTTCGGTGCAGAACTTGCAATCAAAAGCACCACTCTTTCATTCACCCTGGTTTTGCAAATGTCGAGGAAAGGTCTACGGTGAACAGTGCAATGGCTCCTTGTTCCAGTCACTCCCTTGAGAATGATCAGACAAACGTGGAGAATCCAGTTGAAGCGGAAGAACAGGTTGGTTCATTCAGCGCTGGGGTAAAAGCAGGCTCTTCTTGTGTATTTTTGTCAACGGTTATGCTAACGGTGAAGGATTACAACGGAGCCAAGCACATGGTTAGAGCCCTATTGGATAACGGCTCTCAAGCGAACATTATTAGTGAAAGGTTATGTCAAATTTTAAAATTGAAACGAAGGGCGATAAATGTTCCGATTTGTGGAGTTGGGCAAGCTGAAACAAGGGCGCGACATTCGGTTAGAGCAACGATTGGTTCTCGGGTAAAAGATTTTTCGATTGGCATGGATTTCTTGGTTTTGCAGCGGGTGACTACAAATTTACCTTCACGTACGGTACCAGTTGAACATTGGAAAATACCAGAGAGATACAATCTTGCAGATCCGGAGTTTAACGTTAGTCATCGAATCGATTTGTTGGTTGGCGCAGAGAACTTTTATGACCTTTTATACCAGAATGAGTTGAAGCGAGTTTCTCTGGGTCCTGGGTTGCCTTTCTTGGTGGATACAGTGTTCGGGTGGGTGGTCTCTGGAAAAGCAATGGTTCCATCCGAAACACCAATCGCTTGCAACGTGGCTGTGGCTTCCGATGGCTTAGAACGTCAGCTCGAACGATTCTGGATAGTGGAAAGTAACGATGAGAAACCCGTGTGGACTTTGGAGGAAATAAATACCGAAGAAAATTTCGTAAAACACCATTCTCGAGATCCATCCGGAAGATATATTGTACGATTGCCCAAACACTTGAATTTTGAACGTATGCTTGGAAGGTCTGAAGTTTCGGCTTTGGAAAGATTCCGTAAATTAGAAAGGCGTTTGGCACATGATTTGGAATTGAAACGACAATATCATGAATTTATGAAGGAGTATTTAGAGCTGAAACACATGCGCAAGGTTCCGGAAGATGAATTGGCGACTATAAGCAGTGGAAATAATAAACGGAAAGTTTATTACTTACCCCACCACCCGGTCGTCAAGGAATCCAGCACGACAACAAAGGTGCGTGTAGTTTTTGATGGCTCTGCGCGCACGGATAGCGGATATTCACTTAATGATTGCCTGATGAAGGGCCCAATTATTCAGGAGGATCTTCTCAGCCTCTTACTCCGATTTCGGAAACATGAAATCGCGCTAGTAGGAGATGTGGAGAAGATGTACAGGCAGGTGATTCTTCACAGTGATGATACTCCGCTGCAACGAATCTTCTGGAGATTTTCAGAAACTGAACCCATCGACGTTTACGAATTACTAACCGTGACCTACGGGTTAACACCATCGTCATTCCTAGCAACAAGATGTCTAACTCAGCTGGCCGCAGATGTAGGATCCCGCTACACGAGAGCCTCGAAAGCTCTAGTAAGCGATTTTTACGTGGATGATTGTATCTCTGGAGCCACTACAATTGATGAGGCAATTCTACTTCGAGACGAACTGGTTGCAGCAATGAAAGAAGGTGGATTTTCCCTTAGAAAAATCTGTTCAAATCGACCCGAAGTTTTAGCTGATCTACCCGAAGACCAACTAGGAACCAATCTGACGATCACATTTGATTTCAGTCCCGGAGAAGAAGTAAAAACATTAGGAATCACTTGGGATCCTAACGCTGATGATTTACGTTTTCTGCACAATATTTCCTCTGAACACATTACGTGGACTAGAAGGCATATTCTTTCGGCAATCGCAAAACTATTTGACCCTCTCGGTCTTATTGCTCCAGTAGTTGTTTCGGCTAAAATTATTATGCAAGAATTGGCTCTACTGCAGACGAAATGGGACGAGCCTGTCCCCCAGACCATCGACCAAAAATGGAAGATTTATTATGATCAGATACCCAAACTTTCTGAATTAAGAATCAGCAGATTTGCATTTACTTCCGGATATACAGACGTTCAACTCCACTGTTTTTCTGATGCGTCAGAACGCGCATACGGCGCATGTATTTACGTACGTTCTACCGACGCACATGGTGCGGTACGCGTAGAAATACTTTCGGCTAAATCACGTGTTGCTCCTCTAAAGCGCTTAACCTTGCCGAGGCTAGAACTGTGTGCTGCTAAGGAAGCTGCGAATCTTTATTCTCGAGTTGTTAAAGCGCTATCTCTCGACAGTGTCGAGGCTCACTTTTGGTCAGACTCGACGGTTGTGCTTCACTGGTTGAAGGCGCAGCCCAACACTTGGAATACTTTTGTGGCGAATCGTGTTTCATCCATTCAAACTCGAACCTACGGACATCGATGGCATCACATCGCCGGCAAGGAAAATCCTGCCGATTTGGTTTCTCGCGGACTTCCGGTTGGAGATTTTCTCGAAAGCGAATTGTGGAGAGTGGGTCCAAAATGGTTACAGGAAGCAGAAGATGTTTGGCCAACGGCAACGGAAGAAATTACAATCGGTGACGAGGATCTAGAAATGCGGAAAACGGTTTGTTCTGTTACTACAGCACCAGAACCCCATCGCCTCTTTTTGCTGAGTTCATCGTTCACAACTTCGATCAGAATTGTTGCATTTTGTTTAAGATTTGTCCACTACTTCAAACACCGTAACCAACAAGAGAGCACCCTTTTGCTGACGGCAGAAGAATTCCGTAAAGCTAAAATTGCGTTGACCAGGTTAGCTCAATCGGAGATTTACGCTGAGGAGATGAAGCAACTACGCAAAAATCATCAGGTGTCCAGCAACTCGCCGCTAAAGTTATTGAACCCATTTTTGGATCAAGAAGGAGTCATTCGCGTAGGTGGTCGTTTACGCAACTCCCTTGAGCAGTACGATGTCAAGCATCCAGCTGTAATTCCCCCCTCACATCCATTCACCAACATGGCCATTGACTATTTTCACCAGAAGACGATTCACGGTAGTCATAAGTTGACTCTTTCTGCCTTGCGTCAGGAATTTTGGCCTATACACGGAAAAAGAGCAGTAAAACAAGTCCTACGGAAATGCCACTTCTGTTTTCGTGTGAATCCCAAACCGTACCAGCAGCCAATGGGTCAGCTACCCTCCACCAGAGTCCGCCCTAGTAGACCATTTCACATTACCGGTGTTGATTATTGCGGCCCGTTCTATTTGAAACCACCACACAGACGAGCGTCGCCCCCGAAATGTTTTATTGCTGTTTTCATCTGCTTCTCCACGAAGGCACTCCACCTCGAGCTCGTTGGAGACCTCACCACCAGCAGCTTTATCTCCGCTCTAAGAAGATTCGTTGGATATCATGGTGTGCCAGCCGAAATTCATTCAGATAACGCCAAAAACTTCGTTGGAGCTAAGCACGAGCTTAGGAAACTTTATGACATCCTCCATCAGCGCCAAAGTCACGAAGCCATCGCCAATGAACTTTCGCAGCAGAGCATTGAATGGCGTTTCATTCCTCCCAGAGCTCCCAACTTCGGTGGACTATGGGAGGCCGCAGTGCGCAATGTAAAAACGTCATTAAAAAAATCAATCGGCTTGCACCAACTGTCGCACGAAGACTTCCATACCCTACTGGTGCAAATTACCTCTGCCCTTAACTCTCGACCATTATCCCCCCTCAGCGATGACCCGTCAGACGTAGACGCTCTTACTCCCTCTCATTTTTTAATTGGATGCCCCATGACCGACCTGCCAGACAAAGATTTTCGAAGTGTTCCCACAAACCGCCTAACCCACTACCAGCAGCGTCAACAGCTGTTCCAGCACTACTGGCAACGATGGAGTCGCGAGTACCTCACCGAGCTTCAAACGTCCAGCGCATCGTGTCGTCGGAGCTCTATTCGTGTCGGGAGCATCGTCGTGCTACGAGAGGACAACACTCCGCCACTTTGCTGGCCCCTGGCCCGGATCATCGCAGTGCACCCAGGACAGGACAATGTCGTCAGAGTGGTAACCATCAAAACCGCTACAGGAGTTTACAAACGATCGGTGTATCGACTGTGTCCCTTACCGTCTGAAGAAGTTGATACGAATGATAAAATATTAGATGTTAATGTAGCTTAAATTATAATGTTAGAAGTACGAAGTTAGTTAAGCCGGAATTCTATATTGAAACAAGTTCAAGGAGGCCGGTAATGTTCGCGATTAATCTTCTCTCATCTCATATCTGTTATACTGAAATAGTAGATTTGAACACCCCTTTTTTATAGTAAGCAGATAGGTACAAACTCTCTCGCTCATAGCTACTACCTAGAGATAAGAAAAAACAACAAAACAACCTATGAACCTATTCAAATAAATCCGGCAGGTCAGTGCCCTCCGAACTAGCGTCCATTTCGGTTCTTAAGAGAATAAAACTTGATTATTTTTTAATGTGTTAATAAAGGTCTATTTTTGTTTGTAAAAAGTTCTGTTTAAATAAAATTTGTGAAGTTTAACTATGGTCCAGTGTAATCAGTAAACATACCGTGAAACAGTTTGGTCCTGTGTTTAAACACCGTCGTTGGTTGCATGCATAACCAAATATCGTTGTGATCGAATATCACATAAAGGGGAACTACTCGACGACCTCAGTGCATGCATCAATATTGGCCGTGATTGAATTCGCAGTGGTCATCGGAACGAATTTGTTTAATAAGAATCCAGTCGACGAACCCGGTAAGAACAGAGATATTTTCTGCTGTTAAATGTTTATCTTACGACAGTTTCAATTTTTCTTGTTTTTTTCGCGCGGTTTTCGCGCTATTTGTTAACAAAAACCTTAACATTCCTTCTACGGCAAATAAGGTTTTACGCCAGAACAAAACATTTTTCGTATCAGTTTTCTATACTTAACGTTTGTTGGGCAATTTCAACACCATGATTTTGAAAAAAAATTATGATCCTTACTTAACCAGAAAATATGTCGGATCGTGCAACAATTGGTCCGCTCAATCTCCTCCTGTCCCATTGTTGTACATAACTCCGCTGCAAAATTTGTTTGGAAATTTCAAATTTATAAATTTGTATACCTCCAATAACTTTGTTTGGTTGTTTTCACAGCCAAAAATAGCACTAAAAATTTTGGAAGCGATTGACTAAGTCCTGAATTATAACAACGTGTTTTGAATAAGTAAGGAGGCTTGTGCGGAAAAATCCAAATTTTCATTCAAAAACCATCAGAGATGTACTGAAAGTTTAAAAAACATAATTTTGGATTTTTTAAATATTTCTTGGTTCTTGCAATACATAGCATTTGAAAAAAAACTAAACCTAACTCGTACTCCAGAAATTATATTTGTGGTCATTCAAAAAATTGAAAATAGGTAAATATTTTTGAATTTTAGTGTTTTGACAGCTAATTTGAAAGCTGGTTAATCGTAGGATGAAAATAAGACTCGCATTGTACTGCTTTGCATAGCCAATAAGTGTGTTCATTTAAATCATTCGCAAAAACATGTCATGTAATTATTGAAAGCTCCAGAAAGCAAATCCTTAAAATTTACAATGGATTACGATTTTTTATTTCGAAATGGTTATAACTTTTTTCATGAAATGCTTTGCTTCTTCTCATGTTGGCAAAAAATTAATCTTAAGAATAGGCAAAATCAATGCTTTTAAACAAACTTAATTTTCAAATTTATTTGAAATTCTGGGACATGCGAAAAGTTAACCTCCCATACAAATTGTCATACAAAATTGAACACGTTCATTGACTGCAATAGTAATTTTTGTAATTTCTGTGCTCTTATTAATTATTTTCCACTTAGAATTTTCACATTTTTTGCACTTAATGTTGATTTTTAATAATTAGTTCAATAATTCAAAGACACTTTATATTTCCATAAGTTTATCTTTTCCATCTTCGAATTCTAAAATTGAAGTTTTGAAATTATTAAACTCGTTGAAAAAACTTATGAATGTACGAAAGTCGGGCAACTTGCATTGTCTGAAAAGTGTCAAAGTCTTTGAGCTTTGCGAGACTACTTTTTTATCAGATTTATTTCGATTTTTTTATCTATTTATTTATTTACTAAACATTTTATGCAAAGAATCTAAAATTTGTTCTGAAAAAATCTATTTCTCTAATTTCGAGACGACAAATCTTATAGAGTTGTATTCCATGTCAACAGCGATTCCCTCGATATTGTTTATAATATTGTCAGAATATTGTACAATAGGAAAACTACGACCTTATCATCCAGAAAAATTAACAGTCATAGCTTTGTGAAAACTAATTTGATCCAAAAAAATTTTTCAACCGGAAAGCTCTATGTGATGTGATTGTTTCCTGAAGATTGATGAAATGCTACAGAGGTTACGTTAATTACAAATAAAACCACTTACATGAAAAAGATATTTAAGGGGGGGGGGGGTAGGGTCTAACACTTTCAAAAAATCGATTTTTTTATTTTTTTATTTTCTTTTTGTAAAACATTTCAAGAATGTTGTGTCAAATTTTCAAGTCAATTGAAGCAAAACTATAGAAATTGTAGACCTTTATCTCCTCCTATCTAATACTGCAAGAAAGCAAGAGCAGAAACTTCAAACGCGTTTTTCTCGAGAGCACATTTTTAAAGCCCGTGGACATCGTCATTTGAAAACTACTTATCCGATTCTTTTCAAATTTGGAACACATTTTCTACATAGAAAATACCAGACCCCATCGTTTTTCTTTTTTGTTTTTTTTTACTTTGGGGAGATTTTACAGTTGAAAAATGGCGGATTTTTTCGTGAAAAATCGTAGTTTTAACTTCAAACAGCCACAAAAATTTCATAAATTTTTTTTTAAGTTAAATAAAAACGTTGGGGTCCAGAAAAACATCTATTAAAAATATTTTGCTCAGATTTTTTGACTTCAGATGATTCTGTGCTGAGATACAGTGTCCACCGCAAATCCTGTTTTTTTTTAAGGCATCCTCGAAAATGCTCCGTCACCGGCTCATTTTTCAATATTTTTCTACGAAAAAAATACTAAATGTTCTTTTAACAATGCTTTGTATAATGCAAAAAATTTGAATACATTTGTTTGAACGATAGCTCTAGAAAAAAATCGTGAAAATGGTGTTTTTTTATACCCGTTAGACCCTACCCCCCCCCCCCCCCCTCCCCCCTTAAATCAATTAACTTTTCGGAAAGATAAATACTTATACAAAATTGTATATCATGAGCATAAATCAGTCGAACGATTTGAAACTTTGGGCGTGGTTGTGTCCATTTTCAAGTTTTAAATTAATATTCATTACGTTAAAATCGATCGACTTCCAAATGAATCCTAAAACAATTGTTTTTCAAAACCACATCTTCTTCATAGGGGTAAAAGGGCGGCAAAACAGATCACGTTCTCTAAACTTTTCACCTGTAAATAGACACTTAAAAATTAAGCATTAAAAACCTTTCAGTTCATTCTATGGGATTTTAAAGACATAAAATTGTATGTTGGTAGGACATATAAAGAAAAAAGTTCAACACTGGGCAGGTTAGGTCAAATAACACTCCATTGAAATGGCTTCGGTTCAATTTGAATTTCTGAGAAAACTTCACGTGTGATAAATGTTATTCCAGACACTCAAACCGGTGGCTTTGTGTTTTTTTAGATTTTCGGTTCGAATTTTCCCATTGGGCATTTGACGGTTTATATGGAAGACCCCCCCCCCCTTCCCTCGAAAAGGGCCGTCTCCAAATAAGATTGCATTTGAACTAGAAGTTCTCATAATAAGCTTCCGTAACAAATATCAGCCTCTTCGACCACATGATGGCTGATTTTTAAAATGTGCAACCATTGGAAAAAATCGGACAACATTATGAACGACATGAAATTTTCCTGTGCAACTATTGGGCACAGACAAGCTGTTTTAAATGATTTTTTAAATTTTTATGTTACTTTTTTCAAACACTTGAATTTTTGGATCTTGTTGACCAATCCTGTATGAGTGCATCGACAAAAAAAATCGAGTGAATTTGATTGAAATGACTAAAATACAGCATAAAAACCAAAATCATGTGCTTAGCTGTGCAACGATTGGCAAATCACCCTAGTAGCCAAAAGTAAACTTTTGCAGCGGTCTAATGAAGAAGTTTGAATCCCTGAAATAATGCAATTTTGGGCCACCCTAAGAAATTTATTCAGATATAATGTAATGCTTAGAAGTGAATGGGGTATAGCAACTTGTTATGGTTTGTGGATTTTGGATAGAATATATGTAATGAATTTGTATCGTAGAGAGAGGGGAGCAAGGTGGACAAAATCACAGAAATATCTGTATTATCAAAGAATTTTAAGCAAAATCCCCAGACAACTAGAAGTCGTATTTTATTTTACAGATTATATCGTATAGAATGTTATTAAGACTCATTTTCGTATATCTGCACATACAATGTGCGGCCCATGCATATTCTTTATCGTATTCAGATGCATTGCATGATTTTATTACGACAAGAAGAGAGACTCGTATTTATGTACATATGAACTCAACCTTTGTGTACGACAATCCGCAAAAAATCTGTGAAACGACCGATATACCCCAGACAACCAGAAGACGTATTTTATGTTACTGATTATATCGTATACAATGTAATTTGAACTCATTTTCGTAGATCTACACCTACAATGTGCGGTCCATGCATATTCTTTATCGTATTTGAATACATAATAATACATAATACATAATAATACATAATTTTATTACGACAATACAATCCAAATCAAGAAATTGTGTGCTAATGTACCTATATGGACTCCAAAATAATACGTATATACTGGTTTTGCTGCATTATATACGATATGTTTACACGTATATTTGCACGTATATTTGTGTTGCAAATTCGAAATACCCACCAAATGGTTGTCTGGGTCGATGATCAGCCGTGATTGACAGATTTTGACGTGCTGTGCATAAAATTATTCGAAATTATTTTTTTTTTAACATGAAATACGATTTATATTAACCAGGTGTTAGATCTTAGCAGAAAGAAAATAAGCTCGCAACTTTGCTTGCCACTTGGAGATAAATGCTATACAATCGTTTATAACTGCATTGATTCGTAATAATGTGCATGCAATCGTATACCTATGCAAATTTATTCGCATGTCTGATTTTCGTAAATCGTATTTGCTGGCAATCGTAAAAGAATGCAAATAAGTTCAATAAAATCGTTTATGATAATACGACACAACATGATGATTAGACTCGTATTTAAGGAGGCTTCAAAATGCTTATCTATTTTTAGATCATCGATGACGTGTTCTGCGATTTAAAAGATTTTAGTTATAGAAATATACGATATGCTTTTGGTTTAATGTCTTTGAAGCAAATCCTCTTGATTTTATATATTCCAGATAGCGTCGAGGAACCATCATGAGCTACAGATCGTATCGTCAGGGGATCAAGTCCAGGTACTAAAAATAACTTAATGAATGTTGAAAAATCAGGCAAATAATAAATTTGTACAATATAAACTTGAATTTGACAGCAAAAAACTAATTTATATGAAATAATCTTATTTTTATTATTTTTGGGGAAGAATAAACCAATTGGTTTAAAGTACAAAAAAAATATAATAATCTTATTTTTATTCAACTGACGAAAAATGAGAGCCCTGCACTCAAGTCGCAAAAGACGACCAAATAAGTCGCCAAACTTTCCATATTGTTACGAAAAATGTCGTATATTACAACCTCAATCATCTATATGATGATGTACATTGTCATAGTGCATTCCAAAAAGAGTCAGGGTAGTCGTAAATGATGCGCATGACAAGTTGTGCAAATCGTAATTTAATACAATCCAAATCAAGAATATGTTTGCCTATGTATATGGCCTCAAAAATGATACGTATATACTGGTTTTGCTGCATTATATACGATATGTTTACACGTATATTTGCGTTGCAAATTCGAAATACCCACCAAATGGTTGTCTGGGCCGTCAAGGAATCTGTGTCACAGTTCACAGAAATTTTGAAATTTTTACAGATTTTATTTATTTTGTACAGATTTCCAAAATTATAAATTATTATATCACTTTCGACTTTTTATTTCTTACTCTAATTCATGAAAACATGAAGGTAATGAAAATTGTATTTTTTTCTATTCAAACTTTAAGTAGATTCCACTTTGTTGATGCTTCACATGTTTTCCCAATGAACTTCAGGTAAATAGCGCCACAGAAAACCTTTAAAAAATTTTATGTTCAAATCACTGTATTCGAGATTTTTTGTTGTCAAAACACAGAATTATTTTCGGCAACCTTGGAGGAATATGATCGAAAATTGTGCATAAGAATAAATGTGATAGATTAGCTAGAAATAATGATCATATATTTCTATATCAAAATCTTATCTGGAATTTGTCATAAGGTCTCCTGGCAGGCTAAGGAACAATATTAACCCTTTAGGATTTGATTTCTAAAATGCCCCATTTTTGACAACACTCGACGAATTATTACGATGGATTTTATTTATGGCTTTAAATAACTCTCTACTGTTTTTTATGTGTGTTCTTGGTATGCATTTAACTTAAAATTGGATATCGCTAGAATAGCTTACAAAATAAATGGTTCATGCAAAATTGATGTATTGTTTTCCTTTAGAATCCCTCTATTTTATTGTTTAAGGTTATTCTAATGCAGATTACACATGTTATATGTATTGGGAAATTGAAATCCAGTGTTTGGCACAAAAGCGCTAATCGCTATTGAGTTTGCTAACTTTTTGTAAGCGGTTTAATTTTTCCTCTAAATTTTGATAAGGCCAGCGTATCAAAAAGCTACGCTATATATTAGTTCCGACAATTAAAGACCGCTAAATCCCATATATTTGTATTAATTCATGGATAGAAGTATACTCAGTCATTTATAAGGCTATTGAGTATCATTCTGACTTCAGTATACGCTCCAGACAAACTTTGTCACTTCGAATGGTCTCAGTGGAGGAGTACGTACTAAAGTCAGATGATTGTAGTATTTTAAGTTATCTCACGCCATCGCCACGTGCTTTTTATTCTTTGCAGTAGGTATTTCTAACGCAACAGTGAGAAGAATTTAATAAAAGTTGATATGCAATATTTATCTTTGCATAACAACTACAACCTTTTATTAGCTTATGGATAAATTTAAATAATGTGAACACTGTTTCAAGATTTTGCATCGTGCTGAAAACAAAAAAATGAACTATGCTTACAGAGTATTTGAATAAAGTATCTTAGATTTAACCAAAATCCATGCTGATATTTTTTTGTTGTTTTTCAAATTATGTTATTTACTAGAGCTGTACTGAATAGTGGTATTCGGCGAACGGACGAATACCGAATATTGACCTTTTCAACTATTCGCCCAAACGAATATTCAGCTGAATATTCGGTCGAATATTCTAATGAGTTTTAAATAAAAAAAAACTTAAGCGATTATTTCAATGCTTTCTATTTTTCCATATTGATGCCCCTCATGTTTTAGTCGATTATTTTCAACCAGATGATATCATCAGATTATAATCAGATGATATTGAAAGATATTTTTTAAGTAGGTGTCTTTCTGATTTTTTAGATGTCACCAATAACTGAAAAGAAATATGTGACTAGTTGCTTCTGAAGCTTTTATCACCAAAGACATTGCGTTCCTGTGAAATCTGGGATAAAACATGTCGAAACAGGTGCCAAGCTATTTGAAATTGCTTCTCTGATATTGAATTAGATGAAGGTCGAATTTGAGCAAGAAATCTTCAAAATAGTTTTTGGAAAGATAGATTAGCATACCACCTTAAACATACCATACTTTCAACCAGTCGAACGCGCCCTCTGCGACGGAGGCTGTGGGGATAAGACATGACCTTTTCCGCAGTCGAACTTGTAGGGGGAAGAGTATTCACGTCGCGGAGTACTTTCGGGTAGGGGAAAGGTTTCCTAAATGGGCCTATCGGGTTAAATGACCCTATGGCTGTTTGATGAAATGGCTGACTAGACAGCTTATCTGACCAATGCATTTTGATGGTGATACGCTTAGAACATAAGGCAAGAAAAATTTTATGAATTTACAAACTCAAAAAAATTTAAAAAATCATACAAGGTTTTGATACATTTTGATGTAATATTTCGACTTTTAAAAATTATACATAAAGAAGCTTAAAACAAAAACCAGGATGGTTTTTGTTTCTTACTCAAATGAACTTTAGAAATTAAACATATTTCAGCTTTTGTGGAGGTTTAATAATGATTATATAGTGGAATAATAGAGTGTTTTTGTATGCCCCCATCATGTTTGTAAAATGCCTCCATCCTAAAATAACAGGTTAAATAGAACAAATAAATGATTTTTATCATTGAACCTTCAAATCTAAGCTCTGAATAACATCTTAAGAGAGAATTGAAGATCTAAAAACAGATTTCATAAAGTTTTTCTAATGGATGAACTGCCTCCATAGTATGGCAACAATAACTTTTGATTAATTCCATAAAATTATAATGTACATAGATTTTTATAAAACTTCAGCTTTGTCGTACGGAAATCATTACTTTCTAGCAATTTCAAATAAATTATACGGAAATATTGGCCAAGAAACAGGAATTTTGTTCAAAACAAAAATAGGCGCATTTAGCCCGCACGGTTTGAGGTTCGGCATTTTAGACAACACTTACAATAAAATCATTTTCTTGGAAACAGAAGAAAATTTTTACATAAAAATTACTCCAATGTATAGAAAACAGATGCCTGCACACGTGCATATAGTTTTTGTACACATATTCGATGTGATATTTGATTAAATCAGTGTTCTGCTTAATAGGCGCATATAGCCCGCTCCTCCCCTAGAGTGGTCTCACATCGCCGTCGGATGAGCCACTCGAGTCGGGTAGGATGACATCACCGTCGGGATTCATCTGAGTCGCAAGCGTCTAAGACCCGTACGTGTGCTGTGACAGGCGCGAGTCTAGGATAAGCTGCTCTCGATTCGGCACACGGCGGGCAAAAACCCTAGGGTTGCCAGCCAAAAAGGGAGGAGGAAGACCGAACCACGGTCGGAGTAGAATGCCCTTTCGGCGGGGGGCATTCGAGTAGTGTGCGTCCGATCCTAGCAGTAAAGCATACAAAGATAAGACTCTACCTTCTGCGTATGCCGAGCTGTTTAGGTACGTCGCGATCGTTGTGTAGGATACCTCCACCGCCGCGGAGTATCTGAGTAAAACGCGCCCCCTACGAGGGAAGCTGCGGGGATAAGACTATACCTTCTTCGCAGTTGAACTCGAAGGGGGAAGAGTATTTACGCCGCGAAATACTCTCGGGTAGGGTGACTTCACGTCGTCGGCGGGTGAGTCACCTGAGTCGGTGTAGGATGAATTCTTCGCCGGGAATCATCCGAGTAGTTTTTCGTAAAGCCCCGGACGTGTGCTGTGACAGGCGCGTGTCCAGGATAAGTTGCTCTCGATCGGCACACGGACGGGCAAAGAGGAGAGGGCCTCGAGCCAAGCCAGGCGGAGCCAAGATCTCGAGTCGTTAGAGGAGAGGTCATTGGTCTCTTGCAGTGGTCTCGAACAAAGGCGGAGCGCACGATTTTCGTGGGAACCAAGCTAGTCGGATCTCAAGTCGTTAGAGGAGAGGTCCTTAGTCTTGAACCGTAACAAGAGGCATGATGGAGTTTGACTCGAACTGGAGTTTGCCGATGAGCGCTTAAGCGCGGACTTGGTCTCCCATCTCGGGTATAGCCTTCGTTGCAGGTCCGGGTGGGAATATGGCCAGAGGCCTCAGGTGGACTTTATGGCGTAGGGGTACTTAGTATCATGAGTCGTCCAATTGCACCCATGGACCCAGAGTAGCATACTGGGGGGACTCGGTCGCTCGTCGTGGCTTGGAATGCAATCCGTAAAAAGGATTTACCACCTGGGTGATCAACTAATAAAAAAAAATACTTTCAACCACACGTATCTACACGGTAAGACATTCAGGACGATTTTTGAAAAAAAAAAACTAAAAAAGGGCAAAATTTATGCATATTTTGAAATCTTTGAAAAATCATAATTGATCACAAAATCTAAAAAAAATGAAGAGGAACTTGAATTTTTTTATTTGATTTAGCAAATAATCTGAATAAACCCAAGCTAAACTCGGGAAGTTTCAAACAATATCTGGACATCCCGGCCAGATTTGACTTATCTGGATTCTTTTCTGGAATTATGGGCAAGACTGAATATATCCAGGAAATATGGAATAAACGATTATTAAAGTAAAAAACGATGCCGTTCAGTATCCTCCTGAACGATCTACAGTGAAAGATACGCGGGTACACCTAAGATGTTTTGCTAAAACGATAAGTTTTTGATGACTTTGTAGCTTTTACATCATAACGTTTGGATATTTATAAATTATCCCAAATTATTTGAAAAGTGTACAAGTCTGTAGTAGATATTCGGCCTATTCGGTCGAATACTATTCGGTGAGCCGAATATTCGGCTTAACGGTTTTTCGGCGGTATTCGGCGCCGAATATTCGGCCGAACGAATATTCGGTACTTCTCTATTATTTACATAGGTATGTTCTTGTTTTTTTGTAAGTTTTAGGTAGGAACTGCATTCATTTCCGTTGAATACCTATGTGTACTGAACATCTAAATAACATGATTTTTTTTTGAAAAATAATTTCAAAAAAAAAAGATGACGGTAAGCGATTAGCGCTTTAAGCTTAAAGCGATAACTTTTTCATCATATTTAGCGGTTTTAGTTACCGATCGCTAACTTTTAATGAGTAAGCGATTTATTTAGCGGCACTAATTTTTCAGTTAGCGATGCCGAACACTGTTGAAATCGTATAATTCAAAACTTAAAAAAATCAGAGGAAATTCCACATAAAATAGAAAATAGTGTGTAACACTCGACTTTGGTGCCAATTCAAAAAATTATCCCAGCAAACATTTTAGAGGGTATATCGCAGGAACACCAGAATTATTCAAACAAATATACCAGATGAAAAGATTGTATTGAACTTACCAAAATAGCATATAGCTACAAAAGTGGAGGCGATATATCTACAATGACAAGATTTTAACGATTCGATTTCCCAACAAAAAGCAAAATATACGATTTGATTAATTTGAGTAAAACGAAAAAAAAAATTTCCCCGACCGAGAATTTAACTCCAATCCTCCGAGTTGGCTGTCCGGTATCTTACCACGATGCCAACTCATCTGTTGATTTGATTCGCGCTATAGCTCTATATGTAAGATTTTCTGTTCACGAACCGGTCAAAGGAAGAAAGAAGGAAGGATCGTGCATTTATCGTAAATCAGTTCCCTCAAATCGTAAATGTCGAATTAGCATATTCTCAACTATTCGATTCAACTTTTCTTGGGCAAAGCTTGTCGTAAATTAATGACAGAAAATCACTCAATACCAACTGGTTTACGATGGTTATTGAAAATGTTATAATATTCGATTTGGATTATCATTTCTATTACTATTTCATGTTAGCTGGGATGTCGACAAAAATAAGGACCAACACCCCCGGCCCCTTGAGAATGTTCTCTCTAAAGCCCTGGATATTTTAACCGCAATGATGATGAAACAATGATCTATTTGACCTGCCCTACGGACTAATCCACTCTTAGATGATTTAGCGGCCTTCAGTTGTCGGAACTCAAAATTTGAGAAATGTATCATCCACAAGCCAACTAAAACTTTATATAAGCAAATATATAAACTGTATATAAGCAAATCAGTTTATTTGTTAGTGATGAGTGAATTGACATTTTTGAACAAGCCACTGAATTTAAGTACATTCAGGCTCGATCTGTAAAGTTTGAAATTCTCAGTTTTTGTATTGAAATCATTCTGAAAAAAGACATCCTGATCTTGCACTCAAAATATGTATAACTGTTCAGTTCAATTCTGCTAAGTGGCAAAAGACCAAATATCAACCATAGTAGTGTTTGATGTTCGCTGCGCTCATTATTCTATGAATTTTCTTCTGAAATGGCAGCGTGAACAGTGTCCCTTTTAATGATCACCCTTTGTGGAATTTCATACCGACCGCTCTCGCTAGTTTGGAACAGAGGTGTATCATCAAAGGCCATTTCCCGTTTCGCGTTATTCTATTCCAGGCCATAACCGTCAATGTTGATGTGTTTGTTGTAGTTGTGGGGCTTTAGCAACTCCACCTCTTCCCAACTCAAATGGCTAGCCACTAGGTATATGGCCGGACAATATCCAGAAAAGACCGCCAAAAGACAGCCCCAAAGACCGCAACGATGACCGGTGTCGACAACGATGAACGACGAAACGACGAACGACTACGACCCAACAACAAGAGCATTAACTATGAGACAACCAACCAAGCGATGGAATAGTGCTAATGTTGATGATTATAGAGGTAGACCTCATTAAGCGTGCGAAAAGCGCGAGCTTTTAACTGTCTCTAGCTCTAGCTTTAGAGTGTGGTTGCTGGTCGTCGGATGTTGTTGTCCGGTCCTGTGAATAAAATGGCAAGCCGGATTAACCCGGGCTATGAAGTGAAATGGAAATACAAGTGGAATGGCTGTTCTGGCGCCAGTTTCACCGGAGATTATTCCTTTCTAGTACTGAACTTAGATGTAGAACAAAAGTTCAAAAATTTTCAAAATTATTACAATTAGGGATAAAGAAAAGCTAAAGAAATGACGGATGTGGTGTTTTCGAAATTTAAAATACAAATAAATTTGATAGGATCTAATTGATTTTAAATAAAAAAAAATCTAACGATTTTCATTTTGCCAACCTGGTTAATCATCTACCAGAAAATTCATTTATTTTAATGTAGTTTGAAATCTATTAAAAAAAAAGTATATTACCCATCATCACATTGATTCAATATATTACAGAGAGCTAATGCTTGAATATTTAGATGTTAATCTTCGCACCAATAAACTTTTCCAATCAGACATTGTTTAAGTTCATTTACTTGCTTGAAAAACTTTTTGTATAGTAAAATTAACAAAATCGTCATATTTTATTTATGCGTTGATAGATCCTAGGCTAAAGCCTCTATCTTTAAACGCGCCAACATCCGTTTGGCAAAACGGCTTGTAGAACAACATATCTTATCATTGCACTTTAAGCTTAATACGCTTTGAACATAAGGCATGGAAGAATTTTATAAATTATCAAATTAAAAAATGAACAGAATTTCAACACAAGGTTTCAATAGCTCATAAAGTAGGGGAGATAAGGGCATAATGGCAACCTTAAGGAAAACGCTTATTTAACCATAGAAAATAGCTATAATATGAAGGTTACATTATTGTTTCGTGTTCAGACACTTGAAAAGCCTATTTCCTAACGTGCTGAAACTTGAAAAACTAGCTGAAAACGTTAAAAAATTTTGTTAAATTTTTTGCCAAAAGCTGAAAACCAGCCACTGTAGGGGCATAATGAGAACCCCCCATGGGGTAGTATAAGCCCCATTAATAAGAGCACGATGAGCGTTTTTGCCGGGGGTTCTAGCAGCGAATTTAACTCGATGAAGTCAGGTAAGTCATAGATTCATCAAACAAAGCAATAACAAAATAATCTAGGTCTGTTTGTAGAATACAAACAATTCACACACGATCATACATTATGTTTCTGGTGTTTTGTTTGGCGGATTGATCATTTATTGTAAATGGAAAAAATCACCTCGAACAGAAATACCTTACCAATAGGCTAAATCGTCGAATGTTAACTAGGCAAGTTGTGGCTCTATAAATAAATTTAAATTCGCTGCTAGATTTTACGGCAGAAAATGCTCATCGTGTTTTAAAACGTGTTTTAAAACACGTGTTTTAAAATTGATAAAAGTGAAAAATCAAAAATTTTATGATGGTAAAAATTGAGAAACTATGTGTACATCATGTTTTAGTGCGTACATTATAGATCAAGGTGATTTTATGATCATAAGAGCTTATTTCGTGATGCTCAAAAATTATAATATTTTCGTTACTTGAGAACCTAGCTGATTTTTTTAAATATCTCTTTAAAGATGATAAGGAGATTCCTGTTTTTTTTCTAATTAATGCTATTGGAAGTACGAAACAAATCCTCATGAAAATTTATTCAAGAAAATACGTACTTTTGTTCTACAAAGTAGTGCTTATTATGCCCCGGGTGCTCGTTATGCCCTTATCTCCCCTAATATTATAATTTTTGGTATAAAACAAAAGTCAGGGTAGATAAATACTAAGATTTTTATAAAATTACAGGTTTGACGTGTAAAAGTTATCAGTTTGAAGCATTTTCAATATAATTTTACTGAAATATTGCCAAAGAATATTAAATTTTGCTTGAAACATAAATATGTGCAAATGCGCGTTTAGCCTGCACGGTTAGAGATTCGGCAATTTAGACAAAAGTTATGATGAAATCGTTTTTTTGAAATAGTTTTCTCGGACGGAGATTTTAACTTTAAAATAACTCTTAAGAATTGAAAACAAATGTTTGCTCATGTATTTATAGTTTTTATCAGGGCCGGATTAATCCTTCGGGATGCCTGAAAAAAGTTTTTTTTTTCAAAGCGGTTTTCCTCGGGCCAAGTTTATTGTCTTCATATAACAGTTATACTATCATTTTTTTTCAATTTTTCAATAAAAGAAGTACAGGCTCCTTTCGATTTTCGCAACACGCCCGAGCAGATTGTGTTGCCAAAATCGAAAGGTTTTTTTTTAACTTTTACTCAAAATAAACCGTTGATATTACCATTTAGGTAGTTTTTCGTCAATTTTTGACAATTTTTAGTCAATTTTTATTATTTTTTTATCACAAATCAGATAAATTTAGATTTTTTTTGTTTTCTTTTAAAGGATTGTAGTCATATTTGAAAACAGCAAATATATGAGAAAATTTTGTTTTAAAAAAAGTATCTTAAAATAAACGATTATTAATACATTACAAGTAAACATTGGGAAAGGTTTAAAATTTAAACAACTGATTGAAGATAAAACTCTGATAAGATCTATTAAATCCAATATTAAGTTGAGTTTTTAAAAGAGACATTAAAAAGTTCCAATTTTTTTTTGTGGACCCTTGGCTTGTGCTTCATCAAAAATAGAATTATTTTTTTCTTTCATGATGATTGTGAATTCGTTAAATTAAAACTTAGAATGAGATACATAACATAAAGGTAGAATTCAGAATCACAACCCAAATCATAATTTCCAATCAAGATTTAGGAAATAATGCCTATGCAGTGAAAATCTGAAGTGGCACTGGAAACTGTCAACTTTGTTAACCATTGACTTTTTTTTATATGTTGATAAAAAAAGAAAAAAATATGCCTGGAAAAAATGAACTGTTTCGGCTGTTGAATATTAGAGTGTCCATTTCCCGGCCATTTTAGCGTTCCCGGGAATCGGGAAATCTGACGATCCTTTTCCCGGGAATTCCCGGGATCCCGGGAAAGTTGAAAATGAAGATTTCAACATGAAGATCCCAATCCTCTACTGTAATGAGTTCTTATCAATATGGTATTATTAAGTTTTAAGAAGAAACTAATATTGCAAAATATTTCAAACTTTTTTAATGCGTCAAAAATTCAATACGCAAACAAAAGACCCAAAACAAAGTACTTTAACCTAAAACCCGGTGTGATTCTAGCTGCAAAAATTTGAAATAATGGAGAAAGATTTCTCACTAACCGTAGAAGTTAGTTAGCTAGACTGTTATTAATCGAACATGGTAAATTTTCAGATAACTATCCATTTGTTTAACAATATGTCATTTCTTTGCTGATGGTTTTGCTAATGTAAACAGTATCCAAAACGGAGGTTCTAAATGATGAGTGTTGCAGAATAGAACATTTAGATTCTTTCGGTAGCGTTTCATTATTGGTTTTATAGTTTCTTTGGCGTTTTTCACTATTACACTAAGTTTTCAATAGGGAAAACATGTTTTTTTTTATTCCTTGTGTTAATCAGATTTAGAAAAAAATATTTCAGACTAAGCCATCAAGGTCACTGATCACAATGACATGACACATAGAACACAAATTCAACCATTTTCAGGTTATTTCAGGTTTGTTTGTAGGCTTGCAAAACCGACGAAAAAATTAACCTGTTTAGCCCGATTTTATCGTAGAATTGCCTTTTTTTGAAATTTGGATGGCACTTTCTAACTGGGATAGCATTTCTCAAATAGATCGATGTGCACTCTGGAATTGATATAGCGTACTGTTGGAAAAATTATCCAACCAACGAAATCGAGTTTCCAGTCAGTATGGTCAGTGGTAGAACTTTCATTTTCTTGCTCAATATGATTCATTATTCCAATTTAGATCGTGTAAATTTGTAGTTATTTTGAACATTTTACTGGCTTCGGGAATTCCCGGGATTTTTTAAGCGTTTCCCGGGATTCGGGAATTCCCGAATTTTTCTAATTCCCGGGAATTCCCGACCGGGAAATCCCGGGTAGGACACTCTAATGAATATAAAATTGAAAACATGAATACAGAATGAATATTAAGCTTCTACTACATGGACTATGAATCCGTTATGAAAAACAAATAGAAAACTATACTTTCGTTGCAAAATTTATACATGATTTAAATGTAAGCATAGAAATGTTTATGTCAGATAATCACTCAATAAAACTTTGGATTTATTGCATTGTAACAAGAGTTCAAAATATAAGCATGAATAGAGGGTAAACAAAAAATAGAAAAAAAAGTAAGTCAAAAAATAAACATCGAAAGTTTTGAGAAAGTTTTAAATCAAATTTCAAATCTATGACTGCAAATTATAGTTAGTAACTTTTCCAAAGATCAACCAAAGTTAAAGTGTGAACTGATAAATTGTATCGTGAAATGTAGGAAAAGATTTAAGATATACATTGTTTGATCCGCTGTGAAATCAAAAAAATTATTTGACACAATAAACGAAGAGAAAATGTTGTTGTATTGATTGTAAAGTAAGCACTTCAGATTGCAGAATTAATCTGGACTTGCCCGATTTTTCAAAGAAAAATTTGAAAGAAGTACAATTTTTTTCACATTCCCTATGAATTTCGGTAATGAAAATTACATTTTGCTCGGATTTGTTTTCGGGTATCGATTCGAGAAAAATTTGAAAATAAATCCACAGGAACTTTTTCGTTTAAATTATCATTCATATACCTTATTGAAATTTCAAACAAACAAAAAACTGAAATAAACAAGTTAGACTGTTTAACTTAAGATTAAAATTCTTAATTAAAATCAATTCTAAATATTTATTGAAAATTCGTGCTTTGAACTTTTTGAAAACATTACAGTACATTGTTGTGTTTCCTTCCAGGATATTATCAACGAAATGTTGGGGAATGTTGTTGTATCAGTGAGGCAAGTTTTTTCTAGAAATGGCCAATTTAAGGGACTCAGAAAGGGCCACAATTTGGAAAGGGGGCTACAATAAAGAGCATTTCAATCAGTCATTTGATCGGATTTATCTCAAATTATCCACAGCTTCAAAGCTAGGACATATTTTTACTGCATTAAATCAGGCTAGTAAGCAACTATTTTTTTTTGAAGGAACAGGAAGGTTACAATTATGGGAAAACTAGTCAACCATGCCTTAGGGAAAAAGTCGGGTACATATACCCTATACCGATTCTTTATTAAAAAAAATCGTCAAAAATCGGTATGAATACCGGAAATCGGTATATGTGGCATCGCTGCACGCGCGCATTGGTTTTCGTGTTCAGCCTATTTCAGTAGGACAAGTCGAATGAGAATATTCGTCGTTCCACGAGTGTCGCAGAAATTTACGATTTCACTCTAAGCTCGGTGCAGTGTTGCCAGATCTACGGATTTCTTCTTAGATCTACGGGTTTTAAGCACTTCTACGGATCTATGGATCAATGCTCGAAACCTACAAATTTTCAACATTTCCTCGGATTTTCTACGGATTATCTTAGAAATTATTGGGATTCTTCGGATAAACGAAATCCCAATAAAATATGTCCCTAAAAATAAAGGTCTTCAAGTTTCATTTTGCCAAAATACATAAATACATTTTTCGTTTTTTGTCAAAGCTACGGATTAGAGCGGTTTGCAATCTGGCAACGCTGGTTTGGTGACTTAACTCCCAATTATGTTTTATACTCTGTCGATTTCTGAAAGGACGCGTGAACTAGGAAGAAGCTCGTGGTGGCGCATCTGAAAAGTTCAAAATTGATGATAAAATTGGCTGGCAGCAAGTGAAAATGCTGGCTCCGGACCACTTGCATCAGAGATTTTTTTTTCGAGAAAGTCTTATATTTCCGAATACACGAACTAATTCTAAATGTCTACTTTCAAAACTGACTTTTGCGGAAATTTTTACATATGATAGGGTTGCCATCCATCCCGCGAAAGCGGAACATATCCCGCTTTTTTAGGAAATGTCCCACCGTCCCGCTTTTTTCTGAAAAACCTTTCCTATTCATTCACTTCAAAATAGTTTGCCCATGCTTGATGAAAACGCTTATAATAAAATCTATCTTCGATCATTTTCAACTTATGTCTTTCTTCCTTATTCTCTTTCATACATTTATGGTTCTCAAAACTAGAAATGTTCTTACTTAAAGAAGAAGAAAATACTCTTTAAGTTGCTTCGAAATCATGATGGCTGCAGATGTTTTTCCAAAATCCTAGCATAACCCCATAAAAACTTAAGAAAAAGTCAAATTCCAGATAAAATAAAACAGGATATCGAAAAAAAAAATTTCCAATCAATCAAAGACGAGTTGAATTAAATAAACTTGTAAGACTTGTTTGATGATCAAACACGGCTGCGTAGCAAATTAAAAACTTTGTTTCAAATCTCGGATTAAGAATAGCTCTGAATTAAGGTTTCCGAAAAATAAGTGTTTAGGCGGTAAAAAATTTGACCTTTTTTATATTACCCAAAATTTTTGGTTGGTTTGGTTTTCTGTGACTGTATTTCCTTAAGTTTGATTGAAAATTTATGATAAATTGTGTCCCTTTTTCCATTTTACTTCTGCAAAATCGATTAACCTTACTTTTCAATTTTTTTCAATCAAAACTTAGAAATCCGAAATTTGAATTGACATCAAATTTTAGAAAACGAGAAAAAAATTAAAAATGAAAAGTGAAAGAAATTAAAAATCTCTTAAATCTGTGAATATTTCCAAAATTCTGTTTACTGTGACACGGATTTTGTGATGAAAATTTGCTCAAAACTCTGGGAAACTAGGGATTTTTCTTTGATTAGGGCGGCAACCTTGCCTTTTACTACATTATTTTCAACAAAAAAGTTCGCAGTATACAAAGATGGAAGTTTTCTTGAACATTAAATTTTTCTAAAAAATTTCTATTATCCGTGTTTTATTTCTTTCTATGAACTAATTTAGCTGGAGGAACATATTCATAAAAATTAGGTTTTTAATATTTTTTAAAATATCTCGCTTTTTTCTGGTAAGCTCAGGATATGGGATATGTTTAGTTTGGTTTCTTTCAGACATATACAATGTGGCTTTGCTGGGAGGACAATGCCAATTATTAAAAAGCTTGTTATTGCCGGTCTGGCATTGAATCTTAAACCGATAATTCCATCTCCAAGGAAATTCATTATTGAAGTAGAGCCTGATTTGTGGATGGACCCTCTGGCTCCAAAAGCTTATGTCGTTGAAACTTTTTGACATGAGAAAACATATGAATATAATAAAATTAGGAATTTTAAATCGGCTTGTCTCAATGTCCTCAGTTCTGAATAAAAGCACAAGGTTGTTAAAGAAGAAAATACATTTTACACTATAATATCAGTTTTTTTTAACGGTTTGTACCCAGCAAAAGGGAACCATAATTGGTTAAACTGACCTCCATTCACCATTTCAATCAAGATGGATCAAACCACAGTCATCGTTGCAATCCATTTTTTCCTTTGCTTGTTTCAAAAGTCAAGCAACAATGATTCCAAACCAGTGATAATCCTCAGATTGAAAGTGATGCTCCATTTCGTATTTTCACCCGCCCACTGTACTGCATCCCAAAATAGGGCAAAAATTGGATAATTGATCGTGATAGGGAACAGGGCACTGCCAAAGATTTGAACATTTTCACTTGTCGGTCGAGTCACTCCAATCCGCCCACACCGCACAAATGGGTCAGGATCATTTTCGGAAGAGCGTTTAAATCGAATGCGGTAAAAACGGTTCCAGTGAAGTGTGTGGTCTACATTTTGTTATGGAACCTGACATTTGATTCCGGAGCTGGATGTGTTGAATGGTTCAACGAAATTTCATTTCAATAAAAGCTTGACGAAAAATATTTCAACAGAAAACTAGGTTTCATTTGAGCAGCGTTTCAGACAAATTCTTGTTAAGTGCTTTATTCGGATCTAGATACCAGTTACCGGTTGCCTATCAAATCAGGATAGAAATTTTGTTTTATTACTGGAGAAGATTTCCAATTAACCAACATCAATCCTCAATACCAAGAACTGAAATCCAATTTCATAGCATGTGAACTATTTTAGGAGTGTAGTGTCCATATCCAGAATACGAAATAAGATATAATGAGAAAAAAATTTGCTTCCATATCTTTTTTTTTTAGAAAGGAAGATACACTGTTTTTGTTGTTTGTTTTTTTTACAACAAAAACAGTCTGTTTATCTTCCAGTAAATTGTATTCTCAAAAAAATAATCTTGAAATGTTTCTGCTTTCATATCACAAGTAAGCATAATCTAATTTCAAGTTTCTGTAGTGATTGTGTTTCTATCGTTTCTATCGGTATGTTATAACATTGAAAATTTAATTACAACAGGGATTAAGTTTGATCAGGATAACACAATTGAAGAACAATTTTCTATCCTAGGCCCACGTAGAGAAATTACTCCACAGATCGGCTTATTAAGAAGTTTGGCTTCATAATCCAATTGCGACTGCAAACCAATTACTTCTGAAATTTTGTAATCACTTTCGGTTGCCGTGAGCCAGTTCGGTAGTGTATCCCAGTAGTGATTCCAGGCGTGCCGCAAAAAAGCCACCCAAAAACAAACTGTTCCTGGCGCGCAAATTTTAAGACCGGGTGCGCCTCTTCCCGAAATTGAATCGATTACCAAACCAAGCACGAAATTAACGTGCTGAAGCAATTTTCAATCTGTTTGGCGTTTGCGGCCAAAATCCACACCGGTCTGTGCCCCGGGTAATGGTTCCGTAATTTTCCCCCGGCAAAGCATCTCCATAGCGATTTTGGAGGAGAGCAGCGAGCGAGCGCGAAAAAAAATATCGTCAAACTGTTGAGCACTTTTAATTACAACTTAACCATAATAGGAAAAAAATCCACGGGGTTATTCGAAAATGAGTGGTGGATGCCAAGCAAAGGAAAATAAATACACTGGCAACCGTTAGGGAGCGCACGTGTACGCTCAATGGGTCGATGGATGATTAAATTGTTGAGCGTTAAATTTTATTTCAATAAAACTATTAGAAGGGAAGATATGGAATAAAGTTTGGTTGCAGATACATATGTATGTCACTGGGGAAAAAGTCCGAGTTAAAAAAAATCAAATCATAACAATTTTATTGTTGAACGGCATTTCTTCATGATTATATCATTCTTGATTTGATCTTAAGATGTATTTAGCAAGCACTGGATGGGTAGACAATGAATAAAGTTTTGTCGTGAGATTTTAATCACCCTCAGTTTTAAACCGGAGGCAGTCATCAACCGTGAAAAAATAATCCATTGCATAAGCTTTCATGTGTCCACGTGCAAAAATTTTGTTTGGAAAGGAATTTTCTAACTCAAGACACCCACATTGAATAGCTGTGTTGTAACGGCCCGTAGTAGGCAAAGTGGTAATATCCGTAGTATCTCCAATGCATAATTTGAACATGTATCATGTCAGTCTTATTGGGAGTGGATCTTTGTGTGCTGAAATGTGAAATTTCGGTAAAATGGAAATTCCACCCATAAGGACTACGGAATAACTTATCGTTATTCTGACAGTCATCACGAGCTACCAAAGGTGGCTTTTCTATGGGAGGATTGAAAATGGAGTTTTCTTGGAGACTAAAAAGAAAACCTGGAGGTCTTAGCATTTTGATCCTGGAGTTGTTCGGTCGGTTTTTCGTAAAATAAGCTGCATTTTGAGTAAATCGGAGTAAGGCGGTTATTATCCTACTGCCTTCAAGTATTTTCCCCCGTAAATTCGCCGTAGTAGTACGTGCCGCGCAAGTTGTGAATCGAGTCAACGACGATCTCGGGAGTTAACGGCCTATACGTTTTGGCATCCAAACCCAGCCGGGAAGTTCTCTGGCGGTAGCTTGTGTGCAGGTGCAAGGACGATTTTATCGGTAAGTTTGCATTTTAGTTACCTTTGTGAACCTCTTTTTAAGCATTGTGTTTGGTCATTTTATACTGCGGAGAACTACGGATATTGTGCGGCGACTAAGTTCGTGAACCTACACAACCTTTCCTCATTTCGCCAACACCATTTTGGTTAGTTTTCTTTGGAAGCCCACCCCTGGGAAGAAAGTCCGGGTTTTAAGAGACTTCAGCACATCAACTTTTTTTAGTTGTTGGCGCTTAAGTGCTGTTAAGTTGAGCTACGCAATTTTGCTAATAAAATTTTAACTTTCCTTTAGCACGAAGTGGGATTCAGTCCTGATTAGAATCAGTGGCTGTTGGTTTTTGAGAGTTTTGTCGTCTTGTTTCAGCTTCGCTTTCCGAAGGAAATCGAGACGCTACATTTGGCGCCCAGCAAGTAGGCTTACTTTAGATTTGTTTTAGAGGAAATTTAGATTTGAATATTTATAGCATTAAAGTTGTGAGCTTATATGAACAACCAGCGTGAAGCTAGAGCTTCGAACATAAGATAATTTTTGATAACATTCATTCTCTTGCTCAGTATCAGAACGTTGAGTTATCTTTCTTTTTTTTATAGCTTTCTAGTAGAGAGACTTCATGTGAGCATTTGGAGCTGTTCATTCCAATCCCGAATTCGATCATAAGTTTATTTGACAGATTACTGGCGAGAGTGAGAGCCCCCAGATTGAGGTTGTTCATCGGTTATCAACATAGTCAGTCAGTTCATCTGCAATCGCGTTCCTGTGAGGACACCTTCGGCGCTGTTGAAATCGGTTTTTATTTAGTAGTTATTATACCGGTGACTAGTGTATTACAACTACGTTTAAACAAATACGTTTTGGATCATCGGTAATCGTTTTTAAAATAAATATATTTGTACACAATTATATTTTATAGTGTTCATGGTGATTGCATCAACACAATTGTGAAACTGTGGTGCAATAAAAAGGAAAGTGATACGAAAAAGAATACTAATTTTTGTGTATGGAAGAAGATCAAAATTGGTCAAGGGTACGTTGAGTCGAGCTCTTTTATTTAATTGTTTTTTTTGTGGTTATTAAAGTGTTTCATAGGCAGTGTGTTATCTGTTGCTTAATCATTATTAATTAGATTGTTGGCTCAATCGTTGGATTAAAAATTCTGCATTGGTAAGTTCACAAAATTCTTCTTTTTATTACACTTATTCGATTGTTTTTATACATATTTCGGTTTTTTGGTGCTGTTGCACAAATACAAACATAATGTCGATGGTGGTATCCGATTTGTTTCCTGAGCAATTTTGTTATGAGTGTTCAATTAGAAAAATTTCTAAATCTTTTAACGATGGGCTCAGAACTAAGATTTTGCAACAAACTATTTTGAAAGAACAGAGAGGCGACATTATAACTCCTAAAGCTGAATTATCGACGGATTTTGAAAAAGAAATACGGATTTTGCAAAATTACTTAGAACAGTTGATTCCTTCATTAGACGAAGCACTTGTTCATAAAGATTTTGAAAAAGTAAAGCCTATTATTTCTCAGCTATATCATCTGGAACAACGTGCATCTCGAATTTCATCGGAAGAGGACGTTATAGTGCGTGATAGGGAAACTATTGCAATACAGATTCGTTGCCTTGCGGAGGATTTAGAGCAAAATTTCCCGGAAGAATTCGGCGCGAGTGCTTTAGATGATAGTGTCGCGAATACATCAACGGACGGCAAACTAAACAAAACGGTAGGCGATTTGGAAAAACGCGTTCATCAAATTATGTCGAAACTTCATAACGACATGACAACAGAAGTTGACATAGGGGAAGAATTACCACCTTACGAATCCGTTCTGAGAACTCCGGTCCGTAGTACAGGTGCTGTTCGCAAAACTAGATTTTGTGCCAATTCCACTACTTATGATAAGCAGGCTTGCGAAACTTTCGAAGATGCTACGCTTCGTAACAGAAACGACGTGTTCAACAGAGGGGAAGAGCCAGCCCGTCTTAATGATGAAGCTACTAATCATGAACTAAATTCTCTTACACAAAAACTAGAACAACTGAGTAACTCTATAAATAATATTGAAAGTTTTTTGAATCGTGAGGGAAATCATTCCCGCTGCAATGAGTTTTCATTGCGCAGCAATTCTCTGGAATCGCAAACGAGGTATAATGGCAAACCTGTACATCAATGGAAACTTTGTTTTTCTGGGGAAGGAGGGTTGAGCGCAAATGATTTTTTAGATTCGGTTTCTATTCTTCAAAATGCAGAAAAGGTTTCAGATCAGGACATGCTGTCTTCGGTGTTCCATCTGCTACAAGGGTCAGCATTGAGATGGTATCGCGAAAAATACTATGGTTTTAACTCGTGGAGGGACTTTCAAAAGAAGTTTAGAGAGCAATATTTACCGCCTCACTACGACGAGCTACTCCTTCAAGAAATCGATACTAGGTTACAGGGTGAAGATGAGTCGTTTGCGTCTTACAATTCAGCTATGTCCCTATTGTTTCGGTGGATTTCCGTTCCTTTTAGTGAAACACAGCAGCTTTTTTATTTACGGAAAAATTTGAACCAATTTTATTTTGAGAAGGTGGTTACGCAGGATCCCAGGTCTGTAAAAGAATTAGTAGATCTATGTAGAAAAATTGAATCCGCAAAGTTTCTGATGGATAGGAGGAAATATGTCCGACGAATGCCATTTTCTTGTCTACTAGAACCATCACTCTCAACGCCTAGTCGGGTCAGAGGTTTAAATATTATTGATGAACACGCTCCCGAAACTTCGGCAAATACTGTCGACACGTGTGAATTAGATTATTTGCGGCATTCGAGGCCTGTTGTGGCGAAAGTTGACAAAGCTACTTCCACCAGCACTGAGCAGTCTTCAAACAAATTGCGTTCCTGCTGGAACTGTGGTTCCAATGAACATTTCTTGCAGCAGTGTCCTTTTCCCCGAGATAGTCTTATCTGCTACAAATGTGGGCAGAAAGATACGACTGTGAGAAACTGTCCTAATAAAGAGCAGCATCGTGCTGATGCGGGAAACGATCAAGCGAAATTGCAGTAGCTGAGGATTGCTGTAATTTCGCAAGTGGGTTTATTCCTCTCAACCATATTTCCGAATCTCCTCTCCCCTCTTCAATCGATGCTGTCCAGGGTCCTTCCACCAGTTTCTCCCAATACGCTTCAAAATTCGAGCTCCCGGGTTCAGAATGTTTAAGTACTGATTCATATTCAGATTTATCCAGTGACGAATCTGGCAGATTGAGTCCTGTAATTTCGAATGAGGTTCCGGATTCAGGTGTGTGCACTATATCTTTTCGTTCGGATGGGGATGAACGCCCTTATCTTTCAGTTCAAGTGTTAGGAAAGGCGTTTTATGGATTACTAGATTCTGGGGCAAGCGTGACTATTGCTGGTTCGCACGAAGATTGGCGGTTAAAGGAGCTTAAATTACAAGAATTTCCTTCAAATTTAGTAGTGGCAACAGCGGATGGCACTAAACATCATTCGTATTCATATGTAAATGTTCCGTTTCAAGTTGAAAATTCCGTGAGAGTCCTTCCTGTGCATTTGGTACCATCAATTGCAAAGCCACTGATATTAGGTATCGACTTTTGGAAGGCTTTTGGCATTAAACCCTGTTTTTGCGATGCTCTTTCATTAGAAAATTCTGTCTCCCATGAAAATAAGCCAAATAATCTTTCAAGTGAACAACAAGAAATTTTGGAGCAGACTATAAATCTTTTTCCTTTCACTCTTGATGATAAATTGGGTCGAACGTCTGTAATTGAGCATGAAATAGATACTGGCAATGCAAGTCCTATTAAGCAAAGGTATTACCCAGTTTCGAATCATCGTCTGAAATTGATGCATCAAGAGTTGGATCGAATGATCAGTTTAGGAGTGGTGGAAGCTTCGGCTAGTTCCTGGAATAATCCTGTTGTTTGCGTGCCGAAGAAAAATGGGAAGGTTCGTCTTTGCCTGGACTCACGTAAGCTCAACGAAGTCACCAGAAAAGATGCGTTCCCTTTACCATACATAGAAGACATTTTTAGCAAAATAGAAGGAACCAAGTATTTGAGCACAATTGATCTTAGTGATAGTTTTTGGCAGATACCTTTAAAGGAATCTGATCGTTGTAAAACTGCATTCACCATTCCAGGTAGAGGGTTATTTCAGTTTAAAGTTATGGCCTTTGGGTTAACAAACGCTCCGGCATGCATGAGTCGTGCGGTATCAATAGTCTTAGGTCATGATTTGCAACCGAAAGTGTGGACATTTTTAGATGATATTTTGATTGCGACGGAGACCTTCGAAGAACACATTAAAATGTTGGTCGAAGTTGGTAATCGGCTCAAGAATTCCGGAATAACAGTGAACCCAGGAAAGTCGTCATTTTGTGTGCCAAGTGTCAAATATCTTGGTTATGTTTTGGATAAAGAAGGGGTTCACACGGATCCGGATAAGGTGTCCACAGTTGTTAACTATCCCACCCCACGTTCTGTCACAGAAGTCAGGCGGTTTCTAGGAATGACGGGCTATTATCGTCGGTTTATTCCCCAGTACGCTTCTATATGCACACCTTTAACAAATCTTATAAAAAAATCTCAAAAATTCATTTGGACTCCGGAAGCAGAGAATGCTTTTTCATTACTTAAATCTTCCCTGATTTCGTCAGCTGTTTTATCTATTCCTGATTACAAAAAACCGTTTCGCATCGAATGCGATGCTAGTGGATTTGCAATAGGTGCTGTTCTTTGTCAGGGAGATGGTGATGATGAACGTGCAGTAGCGTTTATGAGTAAGAAGCTTACGGGGGCTCAGAAAAACTACAGCGCTTCCGAAAAAGAATGCCTAGCAGTCGTCAAGGCTATAGAACATTTCAGGCATTATGTTGAGGGTTCTCGCTTCACGGTTTGCACTGATCACAAAGCTTTGACCTGTTTGAAAAATTTGAAAGATCCCTATGGTAGATTAGCTCGTTGGGCACTTCGACTGGCGGCATACGACTTTGACATCCAGTATCGAAAGGGTTCGCTTAATATTGTGCCCGATGCTCTATCACGTATTCCAGAAGAATCTCCAGATGAGGCAGGCGTGGTAGAAATGGTTGATCTTGACAGAAAGGACAGCTGGTATGAGGAACTTTTTGAAAAGGTTCGGAATTCTCCGAATGAATTTCCTCAATACCGAATTGTTGACGACTTGTTACAACGTTACGAGCCTCTAAAGACCCCAGATGCAAGCCTAGCATGGAAAATAGTAGTACCAGTTACAAATAGATCTTCCCTTCTTAGTCAGTTCCACGATAGTACCAACGGTTGTCATCTTGGTATCCGGAAAACAGCTCAAAGACTGTGGCAACATTTTTATTGGCCAGGGTTGTCTCGCGACGTTAAGCAATACGTTAGGAAGTGCGATACGTGTAAATCCTCGAAACCAACGAATCGTAATGAAGTCGCTCCAATGGGTGCGCAGAAGCCCTCGGATTATCCCTTCCAAGTTATTTCAATGGATTACGTTACTCATTTTCCGCGCTCCAAATCCGGAAATTCCGTCTTGCTCGTAGCCACGGATTGGTTCACCAAGTGGGTAATCGCTAAACCCTACCGTGCAGCAACGGCCGCGAATGTATTATCTTTTTTCCGCGAAGAAATTTTGTTTAAGTTCGGAATCCCAGAGATCACAATTACAGATAACGGAAAACAGTTTATTTCACAGTGTTTCCTGAACCTCCTAGCGCAGCACAACATAAAGCATTGGAAAAACTCATTTTATCACCCACAGTCAAATCCGACAGAACGGACGAATCAAATCATAGGAACTTCTATCAGAAGTCTACTTAAGTCCGATCAGAGGGAATGGGATAAATATTTACAGGAAATCATTTGTGCCATTAACACCTCACTTCACGAATCTACTAAGTACACCCCGTTTTATTTAAATTTTGGTTATGAAATGAGGACGGAAAACTCTTTAAACAAATCGAATGATTGTACGGATCCCACCAAATCCTTGGAAAAATTAAACGAAATTAGAGAAATCGTCAAAGTAAATATTGCCAAGGCTTACAATACTAATAAAACTAGATATGATCTTCGGGCAAGACCTGTAACGTACGCAGAAGGAGAAACAGTGTGGCGTAAAAACTTTGCGTTGTCGGACGCTGCAAAAGGGTACTCAGCAAAGTTAGGTCCAGCTTTTATAAAGTGTATGGTCGTTAAAAAATTAGGCTCCAGCTCATACAAACTCAAGGATCTAAACAGCCAGAAAGTCGGAGTGTACAGCACGGAACACATTAAGCGGGATTGATTTTTCGATAATTATTATATTCCTGTATTTATTTTAATTTTCAGTGTAGCTTTAAGTATTAAGTATTAAAATTGAATAAAAAAATAAGATTGAATTATTTTTTTTTTCATATATACGGTGATGGTTAGATTATAGATATAATTAATAAATGAGGTTTAAACGTAAGTGTTTTATTATACAAATAAACTTTATTTTTTTTAAAGCAATTTAAAGTTTGATACTGAACCATTATGCTCCTCGCTGGAGACCTGAGTTTTTTAACGCTGACGGTCAGTAGCTTCTAAAGTGAAATAGAGTTGTAGCTTTCGGGCAATGATCAAATATGACCCCGAGTTGCATCATTGGTTTGGGGGCCTTCTGTTTCAGCCGATTGCTATTCGGAACGGGGCATGAAACAACACTCTTAGAAATCACAACCCGATTTAATTGCGGATTTGGTACCCGCGGGTTGCTTCTTGCACGAGGGAAGGGTTTTTTTAGTAGAACTGTATAGCGCTTCTTAGTACTTGGTTTTCTGTCCCAGGTGTGGTTTTCCAACGATTTTTTTCCAGAAAGTGGCAAGGCGCATACATTATAAAAACCTGGTTTTTATCTTGAATGAGGGGGTAGTGTAACGGCCCGTAGTAGGCAAAGTGGTAATATCCGTAGTATCTCCAATGCATAATTTGAACATGTATCATGTCAGTCTTATTGGGAGTGGATCTTTGTGTGCTGAAATGTGAAATTTCGGTAAAATGGAAATTCCACCCATAAGGACTACGGAATAACTTATCGTTATTCTGACAGTCATCACGAGCTACCAAAGGTGGCTTTTCTATGGGAGGATTGAAAATGGAGTTTTCTTGGAGACTAAAAAGAAAACCTGGAGGTCTTAGCATTTTGATCCTGGAGTTGTTCGGTCGGTTTTTCGTAAAATAAGCTGCATTTTGAGTAAATCGGAGTAAGGCGGTTATTATCCTACTGCCTTCAAGTATTTTCCCCCGTAAATTCGCCGTAGTAGTACGTGCCGCGCAAGTTGTGAATCGAGTCAACGACGATCTCGGGAGTTAACGGCCTATACGTTTTGGCATCCAAACCCAGCCGGGAAGTTCTCTGGCGGTAGCTTGTGTGCAGGTGCAAGGACGATTTTATCGGTAAGTTTGCATTTTAGTTACCTTTGTGAACCTCTTTTTAAGCATTGTGTTTGGTCATTTTATACTGCGGAGAACTACGGATATTGTGCGGCGACTAAGTTCGTGAACCTACACAACCTTTCCTCATTTCGCCAACACCATTTTGGTTAGTTTTCTTTGGAAGCCCACCCCTGGGAAGAAAGTCCGGGTTTTAAGAGACTTCAGCACATCAACTTTTTTTAGTTGTTGGCGCTTAAGTGCTGTTAAGTTGAGCTACGCAATTTTGCTAATAAAATTTTAACTTTCCTTTAGCACGAAGTGGGATTCAGTCCTGATTAGAATCAGTGGCTGTTGGTTTTTGAGAGTTTTGTCGTCTTGTTTCAGCTTCGCTTTCCGAAGGAAATCGAGACGCTACAGTGTTAGAGTGACGAAGTAAGAATTTGTAACGGCCCGTAATAGGCAAAGTGGTAATATCCGTAGTATCTCCAATGCATAATTTGAACATGTATCATGTCAGTCTTATTGGGAGTGGATCTTTGTGTGCTGAAATGTGAAATTTCGGTAAAATGGAAATTCCACCCATAAGGACTACGGAATAACTTATCGTTATTCTGACAGTCATCACGAGCTACCAAAGGTGGCTTTTCTATGGGAGGATTTAAAATGGAGTTTTCTTGGAGACCAAAAAGAAAACCTGGAGGTCTTAGCATTTTGATCCTGGAATTGTTCGGTCGGTTTTTGTAAAATAAGCTGCATTTTGAGTAAATCGGAGTAAGGCGGTTATTATCCTACTGCCTTCAAGTATTTTCCCCCGTAAATTCGCCGTTGTAGTACGTGCCGCGCAAGTTGTGAATCGAGTCAACGACGATCTCGGGAGTTAACGGCTTATACGTTTTGGCATTCAAACCCAGCCCGGGAAGTTCTCTGGCGGTAGCTTGTGTGCAGGTGCAAGGACGATTTTATCGGTAAGTTTGCATTTTAGTTACCTTTGTGAACCTCTTTTTAAGCATTGTGTTTGGTCATTTTATGTTGCGGAGAACTACGGATATTGTGCGGCGACTAAGTTCGTGAACCTACACAAACTTTCCTCATTTCGCCAACACCATTTTGGTTAGTCTTCTTTGGAAGCCCACCCCTGGGAAGAAAGTCCGGGTTTTAAGAGACTTCAGCACATCAACTTTTTTAGTTATTGGCGCTTAAGTGCTGTTAAGTTGAGCTACGCAATTTTGCTAATAAAATTTAACTTTCCTTTAGCACGAAGTGGGATTCAGTCCTGATTAGAATCAGTGGCTGTTGGTTTTTGAGAGTTTTGTCGTCTTGTTTCAGCTTCGACTTCCGAAGGAAATCGAGACGGTACAAATTGTCAAAATTTTGAAAATAAATACCGAAAAAAGCTGGCAAAACAACGTGAAGAATCCTGCGTTATTGTTTGGTTGATGTTACTGTTACGGTTGGTCAGCACTTCCCAAACAACATAGAGCCGGTGGAAAACAACACTATTTTCAGTTCGGTTCAGTTTCGAGAGTAGGGGGAGGCGGACAATATGCGCATATGGAAAGCACTCATTTTTTTCTCATATTCCAATATATAGGAGCCTAAAAACTATATGTACATGAGCGGACATCTGTTTTATATGCGTTAGAGCAATTTTTCTGACAAAATCTCTCACAGTTTTTGTGAAAATAATTTTATAATGAAAGTAGTCAAAATAGCCGATTCTCGCATATTTATGTTTATAGCTATATTTCATTTACACTTGCAATATTTTGATATTATTTAATTGAAAGTGGTAGAAACGGATGTTAAGCATACGTCAAGGCAGAAATTCTGGTGAAATTTTATACATCACTAGTTCTTTTGCATGAAACATTGTTAGGTATGCCATATGGCCATATTTCATAACAATATTTTGTTCATATCGTATTTTTATCGGATCAATATGAAGTTCTTCTGTTTTCGCTGTAAGATCGTGATTTGAGCGTAGATTTAATGTTTCAATGATAAAAAGTAAAACATTTATAAGACTAATCTACTTTCTCTTGATATAGGCATTTAACCTGTCTGATATGGGCACTCAGAACCTGTCTTTTATTCCAATATCTTATCATTTACAACTTTGCCAAAAGCTTCAATTTGTTGAATTTCCGATTTCAAGATGAATAAGAAAGAAAAACCGTTAAAATTTTTGTTCATAGAATCTGTACGCACAATGTCGATATAACTGACAAAAATCTTGTTAAAATTTTAAAATTTTTTTTGGCTATTCATAACAATCAAATTTATTCATGCTATGTTTCAATAGCGTATTACCCTCAAACTGCACTGATAAGATACGTTGAATCTTCAGCCATATCATCAGTCGACTGTACCTAACATGCCCAACTCCACTCGTTATCCGAGGTTACACGAGCTGTAAGTGACTCAGATGGCAAGTGTGAGATCTTTTGCATCTGAGTGGGAGAAAGAGAATTCTAGCCAAGAGCGCCCTAGTGTTTCAGGTTTATACTTCAGTGTAAATGGAGAAAATAAATATATAGACTCACACCACACGGGCGTACCAAAAATAACAACAAATAACAACTTTAATTTAGACCAACAAAAAATCTGCACCGAAATATGTACCAACAATAAAATTCATTGGCGGAAAGTATTAGGAAAATCTATAGATTTTTTTATTTTTGTTTGACTGCTGATACCATTTCTTTTCTCAAAAATTCTCTAAAATCAATTATCAATATAATTAAATTAACCAAAACGTGTTTCAGACCCCGAAAGCGGCTTTCAACTCTGTAATTATTTGTCACAATTTACGAATTTTACATGAATCTGAATTCTGTCTTTTTCTAAATGAAATGTTTAATCGATATGGTTTCGTTTGTCTATTTCAAACGCTTTTTATGGTTAATTATTTCAAAAGGTAAAATCTGCACTAATTTTAATCAAATGCTTGTTATGTGTTTTTTATGCGTACAAAATCTGTAGGTACCAAAAAATAATAAAAAAATCTGTTCCTACTTTTTAAGATAAATCCGTGCTTGTGGCTACCATGGCGACTGAGCTGTTTGCTGTTTTGTTTGGCTGTTTTTCTTAAAAAAATAACTGTCAAAGTTGGCGTTCGGAATTGAGGTGATTTCGTCAAAAAATATAAGGACACCGCGAAGAAAAAAAAAACAGGATTTTTCAGTAGAATTGTTACGGAGGCGGATGAAATAAAACACGCTGAGTCTAGACAGCGACAGTAATCAATTTCAAGCTGCAAATGTGTTTTTCCAACTAGGTAAATAGTTTAAGATTTTTATTCTAGCTACGATACCAAAATTCTGCGCCCGAACAAAATCATTAATAGATGACGTGGTTGGCAAATCTGTGGATTGAGATAAGGTTAAGTTTGCATGCTAGTCTTTAATATTTATCTGTGTTCGTTTGCAAATTTACCTACAATTTCCGTACTAGCGGCTATCGCACTTTAGACTAGCGTACTTCAAGCTTGTGCAATTTTATCGGTACAAAACATTTGTACTAAACTAGATAAAGAGTGATACGGTCAAAATTTGGTCTATATCAACTTGACGCATTTTTTTCAATTTTGCATTTAAAAAACCTGAACACCCCTCATTTTGAAGGTATGTGTATGTAGAATGTTGCTCATATTTTGATTTTGGAATTCACTCTTCAGTTGTCAAAATGCCGTCCAAGGAAGAAGAGCAGCGTATCAAAATTTTGCTCGCGCATCGCGAAAATCCGAGCTACTCGCACGCAAAGCTGGCAAAATTGCTAAAAGTTGCCAAATAAACCGTTACAAATGTAATTGAAGTGTTAACCGGAAGCCGCTGAGACGCCAAAGATAGTTGCCGGTAGTTTCAATCGAAACCCTAACCTCTCTCTCCGAGATGCCGCAAATAAGCTGGGTGTATCGTCTACAACCGTGCATCGAGCCAAAAAACGAGCCGGACTATCGACTTACAAGAAGGTAGTGACTCCAAATCGCGATGATAAACAAAATACGACTGCCAAAGCGCGATCCTGGAGGCTGTACACGACGATGCTGACAAAGTTTGATTGCGTGGTAATGGACGACGAAACCTACGTCAAAGTCGACTACAAGCAGCTTCCGGCACAGGAGTTTTATACGAAAAAAGGAAGGTAGCAGATATTTTCAAGCACATGAAACTGTCAAAGTTTGCGAAGAAGTATCTGGTTTGGCAAGCCATCTGTACCTGTGGCTTGAAAAGCAGCATTTTCATAGCTTCCGGGACTGTCAACCAAGATAATTACGTGAAAGAGTGTTTGAATAAACGTCTGCTACCTTTCCTGAAGAACCGTGTTTCCGTACTGTTTTGGCCGGTAAAAAGGTCATGGAGTGCTACGCCGCCAACAAGGTGCAGGTGGTTCCCAAGGACAAGAACCCTCCCATCACGCCAGAGCTCCGCCCAGTTGAGAAATACTGGGCTATTGTCAAGCGGAACCTAAAGAAGACCAAAAAAGTGCTCAGGACGAGTAGCAGGTCAAGGCAAACTGGCTTTCTGCGGCGGAAGAAGGTGGACAAGGTGGCTATTCAAAATCTGATGGCAGGGGTTAAGCGTAAGGCCCGGCAATCCGGATTTGGAAAAGCAGAAGCCTTACTGAATATTTTGCCTGAATTTTATACTAACTAAACTTGAAAAAGAAATTTAATTTGATTTTTTAAATAAAGGATTTCACCGATTTACACGCGTTTCCCTTGACCAAATTTTGACCGTTTCACCCTTTATTGCTTTGAATCATTTAATAAAGATTCAATTCACTTGATGTCGAATAAGGCACACTAGTTACCGAAGGCATACCAGTAAGAAGGAAGGAATGCGTTCCTCAGCGAAAAACTATGAGATGCAATCAAAATCGTAAAAAGATTGAACTTACATTTAGGAATACGCGATATTTTTCTAAAAATATGTTTGTTTTTCTGATAACTGCGTTTTGAGGTTCAAAAATGATCAAATTTATGTCTTAGGAAGTAGCTTGGTGAGCAAAACATATTCTGTGTGGGACTGTTAAGCGAGTAGATTTGAAAAAGGTCTCAAATATGCTCGCATAATAGTCCCATAACAAATAAAAATGGTGCTTCCGACCTTATCAATGTTCCAATTTGGAAAATTTCAGGTTTTACGATTTATTATGACAACCTAGAACACCTGCCATCGAACGATTTTCGTTTATACCGAACGTTATGATTACAACTTAAAAATGTATTCCAAAACAGAAAAAGCTGATTTTCTCGTTTGCTTGTTTTTGCATATGGGACTGTTATGAAAGTAGGGGCAGTGTAGGTATTGTACAACAGTTTGTGGAATTGTTAAAAGTGGAGTCAATCACTCGAGTTGCGCTTATAAATACTCTAATGAATGTGAAAAAAAATCAGAAAACATATTGTTTGACTCATCTCCCTTCATCACTCTCCTGCCTTCAAAACGATGCCACTTGCTGGATTTCTTATTTAGGGGATACAATTATTTTATTTAAGGTACACCGGGGCAAGTGCAAACGGTTTTCACCATAGTTCAACTTTCACATGTCCTAAAAAAATATGTATATGTTCAAAAATTATCAATAATCGTTCGTTGCATCACTAAAATAGTTCTCAACAAATTCCCGTTGAAAGTGAAAAATCAAAAAATGTTGGTAAAAAGAAACGGTGCTTTTGTGAAAAAATTTCAAAATTTGCACTTTCCCCGTTTATGAGGGCAAGTGCAAACGCAATACTTTTTCCAAAATAATTCACAGATGAGTCAGGTGTATCGGTCCTAAAATGAATTGAATACATGTTCCGGTACGTTTTATCAATTTTTATTAACATATTTGCTGTTTTCTTGCAATATTGATGACTTTTAGGAACTTCATTTTTGGTGACTGTTGTTTTAAGCAAAAGACCTTCATTTATTAATGCATTACGGAACTTTGAACATCCGCTTCAGATACAACACTTTGGATACCCCTTCTGACCATTTTAATATAATGCTGAACCATTTTGGTGATGAATTTTCTGAAATGGGTGATTTTACATGGCTTAAAGGTGCGTTTGCACTTACCCCGGTAGTGTCGTTTGCACTTGCCCCACAGTGTAGGTTAACAAAAGCGAATATTATTTTCACAACTTTCGGGGTGTACTGAAAATTTATCATACATTTTCTGATTTCACTTGAATATCGGTCTTAAACACTCACCTTTTAACGAAAATTCGGATTTGAATGCCCTTTTTTGTAGCCAAAATATGCAATCCAAAAACACACTGTTTATGTCTAGTACGTACTTGAATTTGTGTGTGATCAAACAGTGCCGTGTTTTAAGTGAAAAATTTAAAGAAAGTTTAGTTTATCTATGTAAGATTGTTTGTTTGGGTCTAAACAACAATTTCTAGAAGGAGGAATATTTTTTACTTTTTTTGTAACAGAGAAAAGTTGAACGTTTGCACTTGCCCCGGTGTACCTTACATAGTATTCCGTCTTACGACATAACTTGACGAACATAATTCCTAAAATTCACTCGGTTCATTGCAACCGTTCTCCAATTTCTCGGGCACCCCACGTTCGCCAGATCACGCTCCACTTGGTCTAACCACCTCGCTCGTTGCGCCCCCGCTTGTCTTGTTCCTACCGGATTCGTAGCGAACACCTGTTTTGCAGGACAGTCGTCCGGCATTCTCGCAACATGTCCCGCCCAGCGTATCCGGCCAGCTTTCACCACCTTCTGGATACTGGGTTCGCCGTAGAGTCGCGCGAGCTCGTGGTTCATCCTTCGCATCCACACTCCGTTCTCCTGTACGCCGCCAAAGATGGTTCTTAACACTCGTCGCTCGAATACTCCGAGTGTACGCAGGTCCTCCTCGAGCAATATCCATGTCTCGTGCCCGTACAGAACAACCGGTCTAATGAGCGTCATATACAGGTTACACTTCGTGCGAGGGCTAAGTCTTCTCGACCGCAGTTGCATGTGGAGTCCATAGTAGGTACGACTTCCGCTGATAATTCGCCTCCGGATCTCACGGCTGGTGTTATTGACTGCGGTCACCAATGAGCCGAGATAGACAAAGTCTTCGACTATCTCCAGCTCGGGGATACAAGGGCGTAACGAGCACCCGGGGCATAGTAAGCACTCCTTTTATCTACAAAATTACGTTTTTTATTTAAAGCATGGATCACCCAAAATCTGGACGCATTAAAAAGGTCTATCTCGGAGCTATGTAAACGAAATAAAAATGTTTTGTACTCAAAATGTAGGGTTTATTGCACTTTAAAAGAAAAATAAGAAAAACAAATTTCCGATGTTGTTTTGATGACATTCCAAAAACTTTTCTTCGAGTACCTCTCATCATAGTTTGAACACCCTATTCGCTGACCTCAGCGGCCATTTTGTTCCACAATCTCTTCATCTCTGCTGCATCCTGAGTCCTTCTTCTTCATCTTCTGCTTGACAATTGCCCAAAATTTTTTCGATAGAGTTGGATTGAGTGTAGTTGGGTCGGTTGATATTCTTTTCGACAAAATCCACCCCGTTTTCCCGATACCACTGCACAGTGGTGCAGAACATCAATCTAGCTGTACGAAATTAATAGCGCCCAGGGATGAAGAGATAGACATTTGATGTCTTCAGCAACATTGTTCAGTTTTACAAGGGGCATATTCTAGTATCAAAGTTTTTGCCGAGGGGTCCGCCGATAGCGAGATAAAAATGCTAACTTTTTTGTTCTTCAAATTAGGGATTTGATGTCTTCGACAAAGTTGTTTATCTGATCAAAATACATAAGTTTGTTGAATATGTCAAAGTCCTGTCACATGACCCTCAGGAGTTACAGTCAAAGTAAAAAAAACCTCTTGAAAAAACAGTTTTTTGAACCTGACACGTTGTAGATTGGATAAATTGGTTCGCTGTCTTTGAAACAAAGTTGTAACAAGCCACGATCTACATTTGTCTCATACATTATGATGGGTTAAGAAGTTGCTGAAGCTCTATAGAAAGCATTTAGTGTATTTTATTGGCAATTTTGGAAGGCTCATCCATCGAAAAGTGCACATTTTCGCAACATCCCCTTTTTTTGTGATTATTTTTGATGATAAGCGGAACCATTTCCATCTGAAGTTAGCGCGGAAATCGGTGGAACTAGTAGAGATTTGAATGATTGAAAATACACATTTTATGTAAAAATTACCTATTTTACTTATAGAAAAAACGTTAAAACATTTAATGTGTTAATAAAGTGTTGCAGTTTTCTTTTATATATTTTGTTTTATTTTTCAAATCATTCAAACTCCAAAACATGAATGGAACTTATCTGTTAAATTTGGTAGAGCACTAAATTAGTATTTGAATTATAGAATTTTGCCATTAAAATATAACTGCTATAACCAGTTCCAAGTAACTGTATCCAAATAACCAATCTTACAAGAAATTCGCTTTTGTCTTTTCGTTGAGTCATAAGTTTTAATCGAATTTGAACGCCTTTTATTAAAACAAAATATATAAAAGAAAACTGCAACATTTTATTAATCAATTACATTTTTTAACGTTTTTTTCTATAATTTTACTTATAGAAAAAACGTTAAAACGGTAATTTTTACATAAAATGTGTATTTTCAATCATTCAAATCTCTACTAGTTCCACTGATTTCCGCGCTAACTTCAGATGGAAATGGTTCCGCTGATCATCAAAAATAATCACAAAAAAGGGGGTGTTGCGAAAATGTGCACTTTTTGATGGACGAGCCTTCCAAAATTGCCAATAAAAGACACTAAATGCTTTCTTTAGAGCTTCAGCAACTTCTAAACCCATCATAATGTATGAGACAAATGTAGATCGTGGCTTGTTACAACTTTGTTTCAAAGACTGCGAACCAATTTATCCAATCTACAACGTGTCAGGTTCAAAAAACTGTTTTTTCAAGAAGTTTTTTTTACTTTGACTGTAACTCCTGAGGGTCATGTGACAGGACTTTGACATATTCAACAAACTTATGTATTTTGATCAGATAAACAACTTTGTCGAAGACATCAAATCCCTAATTTGAAGAACAAAAAAGTTAGCATTTTTATCTTGCTATCGGTGGACCCCTCGGCAAAAATTTTGATACTAGAATATGCCCCTTGTAAAACTGAACTATGTTGCTGAAGACATTAAATGTCTATCTCTTCATCCCTGGGCGCTATTAATTTCGTACAGCTAGATTGATGTTCTGCACCACTGTGCACTGTAGTACCTCTTTGCTGTAGTGGCAGCTTGCCAAATCTGGCGAAAACTTTACTGGTCCTTTGTGAGATCAAATGTATGGAAAAAAAAGTCTTTCAGGCACTCCTCCTTGTACATTTCGGTCATGTTTTTCCCAAAAACCGGGATTTTCGTCCGCAGCTGCAAAAACCTTGCCAGATCAAACACTTTCTTGCAAACTTATCGGCAAAAACGAATACGAACTGGGCAGGGACATCACCCCGACCAGTGGCTTTGTAAAATTTTTGGCCAGAAGTCGCCCAAAATCCACTTTCACGTACGTTTCGTTATCCATAAGGATGCAACCGTCGTACTTCGTTAGAACCTTGTTGTATAACTTCCGGGCCCGTTCTTTGGCATCTACATTCTTCTTCAATGTCCGGTTTGGTTGCTTATTGACCCGATAAGATCGTATTCCTCCGCGCAGATGAATCCTTCTGGCGGTGCACCGGTCGGCATTGAATTTCTTGGCGATGTCATAGTCCGACTGCCCTGGGTTTACCTTGATCGTTCTCAACACCTTCAAATGCAGTTTCCGATCCTTAGGTCCCCTATAACGCTTGGTATGAACCTGTCGATCGATAGTATGCATCTCACGGAACCATTTGAGAACGCTGCACACGGTCGATTTGACCATTTTTACAGATTTCGCGATTTTTGAACCTGGCTACGTCGGGTGTCCAAAATTAATTTTCGTCTCGCGGCTTCCATCACATGTAACTTTTTTGAAACAAAAAGAACCGTAATGAAATTTTCAACACTGATAGAGGAAACATTTCCGACAAAGTACTGTCAAAACATTCCAGATCCGACCTCTAGGAGAGCTATGGTGTAATAAACAGTGCGTCCAGATTTTGGGTGATCGATGCATTAATTAGTTTTCATGAGGATTAGTTTCGTACTTCCTATACTTTTAATTTTTCAACTCATAAAAATGTCTTTATCATCTTAACAGAAGTATAAAAACAACCAACAGAGTTTCAAGTGACGAATATTTTATAATTATTTAGCACCGGAAAATAAGCTTTATGATCGTTAAATCATCTTGATCTATTACATACGCACTGCAACATGATGACTAGAGTGCCCCAAATGACCCGACTTTTGAAAAAGTTATGCGCTGCATGCTAAAATTGATCCTAGGCCTAGAACAGGATCTCATGCCAAATTTGGGCCAGATCGGATTACGGGAAGGGGTCGCTCAATGAACCTGAGGTTTGTGTGGGATTTTAGATATTTTGTTCGGGAGAAACATGTTAAACCAATTTTTTTATCAATAGCTTTGATTTCCTTCTGCCGATTTCTTTCAAATACGGTTTTTCTTAAAGCCCAAATTATGACAAATATTTCATCACAAGACTGCATTTCGATTAGGTTTAAGGGGGGGGTAGGGTCTAACGGGTATAAAAAAACACCATTTTCACGATTTTTTTCTGGAGCTATCGTTCAAACAAATGTATTCAATTTTTTTGCATTATACAAAGCATTGTTAAAAGAACATTTAGTAATTTTTTCGTAGAAAAATATTGAAAAATGAGCCGGTGACGGAGCATTTTCGAGGATGCCTTTTAGAAAACAGGATTTGCGGTGGACACTGTATCTCAGCACAAAATCGTCTGAAGTCAAAAAACCAGAGCAAAATATTTTTAATAGATGTTTTTCTGGACCCCAACGTTTTTATTTAACTTTAAAATATTTTTATGAAATTTTTGTGGCTGTTTGAAGTAAAAACTACGATTTTTCACTTAAAATTCCGCCATTTTTCACCTCTAAAATCTCCCCAAAGTAAAAAAATCAAAAAAGAAAAACGTTGGGGTCTGGTATTTTATATGTAGAAAATATGTTCCAAATTTGAAAAGAATCGGATAAGTAGTTTTCAAATGACGATGTCCACGGACTTTAAAAATGTGCTTTCGAGAAAAACGCGTTTGAAGTTTCTGCACTTGCTTTCTAGCAGTAGAAGATAGGAGGAGATAAAGGCCTATAACTTCTACAGTTTTGCTTCAATTGACTTGAAAATTTGACACAACATTCTTGAAATGTTTAACAATAAGAAAATAAAAAAATAAAAAAATCGATTTTTTGAAAGTGTTAGACCCTACCCCCCCCTTAAGACAAAGAAGTTATAAGGCTTCATCACCATTAATAAGGTGTCAATATGCCCCGACTCATTAACAGTGGTGAATACCACTCTTAAAAATGTTAGCCCATTTTTAAAGCCCAATAAATTTTGTATCAAAACTCCTATTGAAATTCAGTCTTCGGATGAAATATTTGTCATAATTTGGGCTTTATGAAAAATCGTTTTCAAAAGGAATCGGTCGAAGAGAACCAATTCTTTTGATGAGAAACTCTCCCGAACAAAATATCTCAAAATCCCATACAAACTTCAGGCTCGTTGAGCGACCCCTTCCCGAGATCCGATCTGGCCGAAATTTGGCATCAGATCTTGTTCTAGGCCAAGGATCAATTTGAGCCTACAGCGCATAATATTTCACAGGTTTTAACAACGATGCCACTTGCCGGATTTTAAGGTAGTTTTAAAATGCATATGAAAATAAACAGAATAACTGAATTTGTCTTCAAACTTTACTGGTTTGATTTTTGAAATAATTAAGATATATATATAAAAATCTATCAATCTATCAATTAAAAATATTTTTTTATATTTATCATGAAATAAATGTATCTAACTTGATTATAATTATCTATATATATAAAAATGAATTTCTGTCTGTCTGTCTGTCTGTCTGTCTGTCTGTCTGTCTGTCTGTCTGTCTGTTCCCTATAGACTCGGAAACTACTGAACCGATTTGCGTGAAACTTGGCAGGTGGGGGTATTGGAGGCAGGGGAAGGTTCCTATTGTGGTTTGAGACCCCTCCATCTCTCATGAAGGGGGGGAGGGGCCTCCCAAACAAAAGACAATTTTTTGCATAACTCGAGAACCCATCAAGCAAATGGTATCATATTTGGCATGGGGTGGTATTTGGGAACGAGGAATATTTCTATGAATATTTGGTACCCCTCCCTCCTTTCAGTGGCGTGATAGGAAGGGGGGAGGGGGGCTACCTTACAATTTTTCATATAACTCGAGAACTAATCAAGATAATGGATCCAAATTTGGCATGGGAAGGTTTTTGGATACGAAAAATATTTCAATGATTAATTTAGACCCCTCCCTCTTTCCAGTTGAAAGGGGGAGGGGCCTCTTTCATATTTTTGCTATTGTTCAGAAACTAATAAAGCAAATGGAACCAAATTTGGCATGGGAGGGTATTTGGATACGAAAAATAATTCTATGATTATTTGAGACCCCTCCCTCTTTCCAGTAGGGAGATATTAAGGGAGGAGGGGCCTCTTTTATAGTTTTCAACATAACTAAGAAAGTAATTAAGCAAATGGAACCAAACTTGGCATGGGCGGGTATTTGGGAACGTGACATGTTCTAATGGTTGTTTGAGACCCCGTCCTTCTTACAACGGGCAGGAAGGAAAGAGGGAGGGGAGTTTCATACAATTTTCACTGCATAACTCAAGAACTACAACAGCAAATGGAACCAAATTTGGCATGGAACGATATTTGGGTACGAGAAATGCTTCTATGAATATTTGGTATCCCTCACTCTTTCGAAGAGGTGGATGAAAAGGGGGAGGCGATGTCTCCCTTACAATTTTCAGTATAACAGGAGAGCTGATCTAGCAAATTGAACCGTATTTGACATGTGAGTGTATTTGGATACGAGAAATGTTTCTATTATAAATTGAAGCCGTACCTTTTAAGCGGTAAGATATAAAGGAAGAAGGGGGGGTTTCCATTTTTTTTGCATAACTCGAGAATTAATCGAGCAAATGAAACCAAATTTCATCATAATCATCAAAAAGTATTTGAGTACGAAAAATACTTTTATGAATATTAAGTTATCACCCCTCTATTGAAAGAAGAGAACGGAAAGGGGATGGTACTCCCTTTCCAGTTTATACATAACTCAAAAATTTACTACTTAAATAAAACCAAATTTGGCATGGCATGGAATACAGGAAGGGAAGAGGGAAGCTAACATTTAACTTTTATTTTACAAAATCCGAGAAATGGACAATACTTAACATGGAAAATCATTTTGGTATGACTCTATAATTATTTGACACATCATCCTCCTTTCAGTGAGCCCAATACAATTTTGTTAGCATATGTTCTCAATTTATGCTTACGAAGCCAACAAATGGAAACAAATATGGCATGGAAAGGTACTTGGTTACGAGATATGTTTCTACGATTGTTATAGACTCTTATGCTTTACAGTGTAGAGAGGGAAAGAAAGAAAGGGGCTCCATACAATTTTTGTTGTAAAGCTTAAATACTTATCAACCAATGGAACTATATTTGATATAAGAGGATTTTTGGGAACGAAAAAAATGTTTATTAAAGATTACAATCTCCATTCAGCGGGGGGTGAAGGAAAGGACAGGGGGGGGCTCTCTAATCAGTTTTTTAGCATAAATCCAGAATATATCAAGCAAAAACAACCATACTTTATAAGTTAGATTATTTGCGAACGATTAATTTTTGACCCTTCTTTTTAGGGCGAAACTTAAGGAAACAGATGAAAATTATCAGATCTTTAAAACAAATTTATAAATCATGATTTGAAATTCCAGCTGAAGCTCTCATTTTATAGTGGTTGCTTATTAATTTCGTCATAATTTGATTTAAAATAATACTAAAAACAATAAAAATTTGAATGATTTCTGAAAATATCATTTGATTCTGAAAGGTGTTGCAAAGCACACCGGGTCAGCTAGTGTATAATAAATTGAAATGTGTCAAACTGCCGTTCCCGAAATTAAATTAAATATTCGATTGGGAAATTTGCACGCTGCAGCTCCCGGCTATGCAAATCCGGTACAAATATGTTTTGATTCCGCTGCTTAGCATTCAAGCCCCGTTTACGGTGGTTTTATTTCTTCCTCTGCACATAATGATGGACCTTTTCCGGTCCCATACCCAAATCTGGTCCGCATCGTTGCTCATAATCAGCATCAACGACAAGCCCCCATTGTAATATGTTAATTTGATTTAATTCGGTAACATAACCGAACAGCACAGAGCGGTCCCTCCGGCGATCATCAGTCAGTCCGAGAGATTCCCGCCACGCGGCCCACCGTTTGTTTGGCATAATATTGCAATAGGAAAGGTTAAAAGAGGGCCCTTTAAACTCACGCCCGCTGCCGGAACCTGCGGTACGTCTGACATAATTGCCCCTATCAAATGGGTCAGCTCCCCCGAGGGCTCAGCTCCGGTATTTGAAACAAGGGATCAGGCCACTAGGTTTCAGCCATGCAGCCTAGAATGGCACCGCCACCATCATTCAGAGACCTAAGGCCTTTCTTTCTCTTCGGATTCGCTCTGAAACTGACGGGTCTTAAGCTGCTGATGAATGGATGCATCGTCGCCGCCATTCCTAGGGTCGTGACCAAGAAGAAGATTGTGCACGTTCGTTAGTCCCAAAAGAACACCAACAATCCCACACAACAGCACAAAAACTCCCACCCCCAAAGCCCAGAGTGTTCTCCGGCTTTAGACACACTTAAGTTATCCATCAGAGATGCTAATCTGCAATTCTTTCCCTGGATTGGCCATTGCTCGAGCCCATTGGCAAAAACCTACAATTCAGTTGTCGTATTCACCTATTTTCTTTGCAGGCTCGAGTGCAGTGCTCCATATCTCCCATGAATGCCAATTATACAAGGGGCGGTGGAGTTGGTCTCATAAATCTTGTGACATTTCATGGTTTGTGCGGAAGAAGGAAGGTATCGAATTCTGCCGGTGCTGCTTTGAGGCCCAAATGGGTGACCATTTGAACTGTGGCATCTCGGGAAGTCGTTACTTTGAGTGTAGGTTTTCAGTCAGGGACCTGAGAAAAACAATCTGATTACTGTTATTGTTTGGAATTGCTCTGGATGGCACTTCATTTCCAGAAACCTTTAACTGGGTTATACAGTCATGTGTTTAGTATGCTGTTCTTAATCGCAAAAATTTACCCAATGCAAGTTTAATAAAAAAAATCGTTATTATTTTGTAGTAGAGTCAAATGAATACACTGAGATTTCTTTAGACTGAATGTTCAATATAATGATAATGAAATGAACGAAAAACCAATTTCAGATAAAATATCGGATGAATGAAAAATAACATACAGCGAAGCAAAGTTAAACTGATTTTTTGAAAAAGATTTTTATCTACTCGAAGATCCGGGATAGCGGTCCAAATTTTCGATGGCCACCTCAATATTTATAAATTGCTTGTACATTAGGGTGGCAGCAAAATGAGTCATATCGAATTTTGAAAACCGAAAAATACCTGTGCAAAGTTTTAGCTCAATCGAACTTTATTTAGGGGTGCCTCAAAGCGCTCAAATTTTCGTTCTTTTACCATAGAAAATCACTTTGAATTTTGATGCAAAATGACTTAAAAATGCATTGATTCTGGAGATCTGGTGTTATCTCGAAAAAAAAATTTCCCGAAGATAGAATTCGTTGTCAACAGTTTTGTCAACAGTTGTCAACAACAAACCTAATAGTCAACATCGTGCGGCCGGTATTCCAAAAAAAGTCCCAGAAAGTCTATGTTTGACCGAACATTTTTTTTTAGGATAATACCAGATCTCGACGTTTCATTCATTTCTAAGTCATAAGGCAAAAAAAAAAATTTCCAAGTTTCGTTTGTCATCCCTCAAAAATGATTCTATTGAAATAAAATTTAGGCCGATGTTTAAAAAAAAAATTCCAGACAACACCAGATTTCGACGTTTTTTGACATTTTAAAACGTTTGGCCTTAAAATTAAAATTTTCCTATCTCCTCCTTTGGTAAACTTTGAGGGTTAAAATACGAAACTTTGAGCACTTTGAGGCATCTCTAAATCAAGCCTGATTGAACTGAAATTTTGTACAGGTCAGTTTTAAGGAACAATCCACAAAATGTTTGTAATCAGTTTTCAAAATTCGATCATGAAATTTTCCATACATCCGTTGTCTCCCTTATGTACATATTCTTGACAATTCTAAAAATCTTTTAAAGGATTTTTTATCAACAATATAGTTCAGTCAATCTCCAATAGTTTAGGTCAAATATTTTTGCCAATGCTCTAGAAGAAATCAAGGCCAAACCCCTGAAACTTAGGCGTTTTTAAACGACCCTTAAATGTTGACCTCAGCTCAAAATTATGATTTAGCTCTGCTAGGGCAAAAAACTAGTCACCAAGGTTTGAAGTCGAAAACAGACCTCTTTCTGGACCGCCCTAATTACGGTGTCTTGGTTTTCGAGACCTTTCAAAATGAAAATTCGGTAATTCAAAAAAAAATGTAGAGGACCTCCTTTATCGATCGGACTATTCACGAAAATGTTTTTCACTTGTTTATTTGCGAACAAAGTCAGGAGATAATATTTTAAAATTTCACACAAGACTAAGAAATTCACAGGTGTAAAGAGTTTGAGAGATAATTTTGACTTACATATTTGTGAACGCTGATTCCATGTTAGCAATTTTTACTATCAATTTGTTTTCGAGATAACTTTTGAAAATATCCAAAAAAATCATTTAAAAATTCCATACACCTCTTTCAACCTATGAGAAAAAGGTTTAAAAGTTTTCAACATGTTAAATTTATTCATCTTTGCAAATAATGATCATTTTAACGAAATTTCAAAAAGATTTTATCCAAATTTAATCTTAGATACCGACAACTGGGGCATCATGCTACATTTTTCAACTTCAATGGCTCCTTAACACTTAATGTCCACAGATAATCATACCGCTCTTACATCAAAAGTATTAAGGTCGATGGGACATCAATTTGACGTTATCAGAAAAATAATTTCAGAAATTTTTAATTTACAAAAACAAGCGATTTTCACCGTCCTGAGAAAAAGAGTTAAGTTGCAATAAACTTTGTTTTGAATGAAAAATCAATTAAAAAAGTTTGAAAATTTAAAACTTTTGAAATATTTGTGATGTCATTACGCATAAAGCACCAAATGCAGTAATTTTTGGTTTTGTTCGAGTAACATTTTACTTTTTTTGTAAAAAAAATGATTTGAAAGAAAAATTATAAGGATGCTGCATACATTTAGGGGTAAAAAATACTAAAAACTTATAGCTGAAATCTTTAAAAGAAATGGAAAAATGGATGGAAATTTTGAAATTAACAAGCGCGTGATGCAAAACAATCGTATAACAGCATATAGAAACGAGATTTAAAAGATGATTCTATGATTTGAATTTGATGACTGAATTGTTAAAATATTAAAAAAAAAATTGGTATCAGTCCGAATAATATTTTTACATCAACAGCATTTGAATTGGAAAATGAAAGCTATATTAAACTTGTAGGTCATATCAATTAGCTTAATCCGTCATACTGGGTAAAGTTTTTACGGCATTGAAAAATGTAGAGATTTGTATTGCTATTGCTTGAATTCTTGAATTTCTGCTTATAATTTTTTTTTAATGTTTTCTACCCTTTTTTGTTTTCTTTTCCGTATATAGGGTGTATTTTTTCGGATCGATGAGTTACGAAAACTAAGTCTTGTAGAAGTCGTACAGCTCAAGAAGGAATTCCGAGTTTTATATTTAGATTGGGGTAAACATATTCAATGTTGTGCGTACTCACAATGATTTTGTGTTTGCCACACCAAATGCAATTTTAGCGTGGTCTTTTATTCACAATTATTTTATAACATTTCAAAATATGAGTATGACTGCAACCTTTGAGAAAAACAGTTCGGGAACTGATGGTGATCTCCTAATCTCAATCAACAACTTAGCTTCACGAACTATGCACAAACCTGTAGAAGATAATATCACTTTGTGATTCTCGATAATGGATTTTTTAGTACACTTTTTAACAGTGACTTCAGCTTATTAAATTTTATCTAAAGTTATTTTAGGTTTGGCTGAAACTATTGTGCAACATACCAATGATAAGAAATTTTTTATTGATGTTTGTTGGATCGAGACATTTTAACTATTTCACTAAGAGGCTTCCACCGTTTACCTATTTAATATATAAATTTTTATGAAACTTTGTAACTTGTGTGTCCGCGTTTACTAGTTAACTTTACCTTTTTACCCGGTAATCAAAATTCTACGTTTTGCAAGAACTATCCCTGAATGGCGAAACCTAGACCTAGTCAACATTACTTTATTTTAAAATAATTTCAGAAATACTTGCCTATCTAATTGAAAAAAAATCTGTAGAATTCAAGTTTGTTTAGATTATTCAACAAAACAAGCATCACAAAAATATTTTTTTTTTTTAATTGAAAATTATAAACAAATCCAAAACAAACTCTTTTTTCATGTATATTTGTTATTTTATCAGCTATCAATGATAAATTTCACTCACAACTGATTAATTTAGACTTATTAACTCAATATCACCAAATGCGAGGGAAGAGACAAAATCTAACAAAGATTCGAGTTCAGGATACCAAAATATACCTTTTCAATCATAATAATAAAGGCATCAAAATGCTGCCTCTTGAGCTATCGATAAAATTCTATAAATTAGTTATAAAAATGGTGAGACGATTTCACAGAAAAAAATCTTTGAAAATGTGAAAATTTTTGTTTTATAACCTACAAATTAAATTTTAACTTATGAAAAGTTTAATCACCGCAAGGTTTTATTTTTTTAGGAAAAAATGTTTAAATATTAAAAATAATGGAGTACAAATTAATAAGAAGCATTTTCATCATATGTCAATTATTTGATCTTCATGTAAAAAAATACTTTAATTTTTATTTTCAAATAAATTTACCAAATTCAATTGTACATATATTTTTTTCTCTAATTTTCAAATGATATAACTGAGTTTAATTTATTTTTGGTATGTTTACCTTTGTTTTTCAACTCTGAGTTTTTGTGTTTTGAACGCATAGACTTCTTTGAAATCAGTAAATTTTAATTTGTAATAAGCAGAACTTAGTATTTTTTTTCTCAATATTTATTTTGTACTTTTTCAATGATCATGAATTGAATATGTTGTATTTTAAGTTTATAATGTTCTTATTAGAGATGTACCGAATATTCGGCCGGCCGAATATTTGGCGCCGAATACCGCCAAATAACTGTTGGGCCGAATGTTCGGCTCACCGAATAGTTGAGCTTGGTATTTTTTTTTTTTTTTGAAATTTATACAAAAACAGACTTGTCAAATTTTCCAACTGATGTTGGATAATTTATTAAATACATATCCAAGAGTAATGGTCAAAAACCTTCAAAATCACCAAAAACTAATAGTTTCAGTTAAACATTTTAGATGTATTCGTGTATTTTTCACTGTAGATAAATGTATACTTTTTTATATTTATACAGGACTGCTCATAAACCAAATAAAGAATTCGAGAGAAGTTAAATCCGACCGAGAAGGCCACATATTTTTTTTGAACTTTCTGGATTTTACCCGAGTTTATTCAGATTTTTTACTAAATCAAATTTAAAAAAAAATACATATCTCTTTGAAAGTTTTTAAATTTTCTGTTACAAAACGATTTTTTAGAGTATATTTATTCGTTAGATACGATTTTAATACTGCTGTTGTAATTCGATGAAACAGTAAATTTCAAGCAATTTTATTTCTTTCTTCTAATGTATGTTTGAGAACAATACCTATTTTCTGTTGAGATTTTCCCTTTTTTACAAGTTTTTCGAAAAATCGATCAGACCCGGCCGTGTGGATACGTGTCGTAGAAAGTATTGCAAGCTTAAGGTTAAAGATCATCGGTATTTTTGGCAATGATATCTAGCAAAAATTAGACCACAGAAAAACAGACAGGACACTTAGAGAAAAAATCATACGAATTTGTCTTCGATTAGACATTCATCTTATTCGATATGAAAAAAGCAATTTCAAATAGCTTAGCACCTGTTTTGACATGTTTTGTCAGAGATTTCACTGGAATTCAATCTCTTTTGTGATAAACGTCCTAGAAACGACAAGTCATCTGACGTCCTTTCAGTTAATGGTGACATTTTGAAAATCAAAGAGACCTCTACTTAAAAAAGATCTGATAAATCTTGTTGGATATAATCGACTTAAAAAAAAGAGGAACCTTTTATTTTGACAACGGGAAGAATTTGAATATCAAAAATGGAAGAATTTGAATATCAAAAAAGAGTTTATATCTGACTTTGATCCCTGGCACTTTGAAATAAAATTCAATTATGTTTTTCTTTCTATCAAATTAAATTTAATCACCATCTATGTTTTTTGAAAATATAAATCATGATTTATTATTATTTCAAATTTAAAATGTTACAAAGGAAATTTCAATCAACTCTTCAATTGAAAACGAAGGAGCAATGTAGATCATTTAAAATGATCATGATTAAAAATGATCAAATTTATCATTTTGCTCAAAAAAAAATCATGGTCAATTTATTTTTTTTTTAATACGAATTTGGTTTCTTTCCTAACTTGATGTTACATTTTCTGAATTCTATAAATGTGCTCAGTCATCATAATTCCAACGTTTTAAATTCTGGTTTTATTTGAAATGTTAATTGGCATTCGTTTTCTGATGTTTCGAAAATATTGGCTTAAAATTTGAAGTTCCGAATAAGGATCATCATTTTCGATAGTTTATTATGATCTTATCGGAAATAACATTGTTTTGAAACTTTGATTCTGATTTTTTTAAATTTATCTTTTTTTTCGAATGAGTAAAACAATGGTTTTAGAAATCAAATTCCTGAAAAAATGATCCCAAACTTATGGCCGGCAGTGTATATACAGTACTCAGTAGACTTAGCCCGTCAGTTAAGATCCTCAACTAAGCTTCGATTTCTTCTTCTTCTTCTAACATCATCATGACCAAAACTTGTAAGCATCCAGGAAAATGAACAACTTGCGTCCTTCATTTTTCTTTTACACGTTCTATCTTTTGCATATTGGCTATGTGATGAAAACCGCAAAAAACAACGACAATAAGTAAAATGAAGCGCATGGCAAACGCATGGTTTTCGCTTAAAATATTGCGATTTAAAAAAAAATATTTTGGTTATAAGCTATCGTTGTGGTGTACTTTAAGATGATTTTCGAATGAGAATGGTGATAAAATGTATCACCATTTTAAACAAAAGATAATTTTTCTTAGAAAATGGTCAAACCTCTTATGGCTCGTGTAAAGGCCTTAAATAGGGTTAAAATGTCCGTGTTTCATTAAAAAAAAACAAAGCTAATAAAATTTTTGTTGAGAAAAAAGAATCCTTCAAAAATGATCACAAAAAGTTTATAAGATTAAGTGGCATACTTATTCAATTTCGGCAGGTAGGTTTTATTTAGCTAACAGCCTGTACGACAACTACATCAAAATAAGACACCAAAATAAGATAAAATCTAGCCTTAAAAAAGAAAAGGAACGATTTGAAAGATAACATGAAACAGTGAAAATGAGACATTTTTGTGAGTATCTATAGTAGCAGGAAGACATTTTAAGAGATTTCTTTCGAAGTATAATATAAAACTTATAAAAATAAATTATAGCTTCTTTGACAATAATTTTTGCTTTTTAAAATATATTTTTCATCATGGTTCGACAGAAAATTTTCTCATTTTACTTCGGTGAAACACAATTTCTTATTCAAATACGTAGGACAAAAAAATTAAAATGAAACATTCGAATACCAATTCTCTTCCAATAACTTACAAGCAACCCCCTTTGGGTCAAATGTTTCATGAAAATTTGTCATTCAGCTTCCAGAATTGTGGGTAGCACAGTAGAGTGGCAACATTTTATGGCATCAGGATCCAGTCCTCAAGTGGCAGCTGTTGTTGTTTCCAGAAACCCCATCCACAAGCTATTTGGGCGCCTTTTCGATGGCATCCATCACAAAAGCGAAACTCTGGGCGGCAAAGTTGAACCACGGTTTGTTCAGAAGCCCATCCCAGGCGTTGGTCGTCGAAGTCGATGTGCTGGCAGTCCTGGCTTGGTCCATAGCTCGTCCCCCGGCAAAGGAACGGCCGCCATTCAGATAGTCGATGTAGTCGTAGTCCGATGTCAAGGGACTCACTTTCGAGTAATAGATGGCAGCGAAGGTGGAATAGATGATGAGAAGGGCTGTTGCCACCTGCGGATACGGAAAAAGGGACACCGGAAAATTATTGGATTTAAAACTGAAACCGGCCCGAACAGCTGGCTTTCTCGTTTGGGTTTCCGGTAACCCTGAACCGGTTGAAACAGCGAGACAGCTTCCGGTCCACCGAGCCGGCCGAGGCGTAGATTAGAACGCGTATATTACCTGGAAAACGGCCCAAAATTTGTACGATCCTTCCGAGATTACGAAATCGTAATATCCATTCAACGGGTCACCCTTGATATATCTGCCCTGCTCGACAGCTGCTGGCACCATGGCGGTCGAATGCTGCTCGGCTAGAAGTAGAAAGGATACATTCGGCTTTGATTAGAAACGGCTATATTTCAAAGTCAAGTTTTCGAGGACCGACGCGGTTGAAATGTGCTGTAGTCGCTGCAAAATCAGTGCTTGGATTTATGCAGAATGAATGTAGTTCCAATACAAACAGATGTACATTAGACAGGCTTAAATTTCAACAAAAATTAAGAATCCGTTTTGGGTTCCGTATGAACTCATTAACAACTGTTCAAATTTTGGTGTCTGAATTTGGCATAGGCTGTAGCAAAATAAAAACGTTTTGTATAAAAACAAGCATGGAAAAAGTGAGTTTTTACAAATTCAACTTCTTCATACCGTGTATTGTTCACCGAGAATCGAATTTACTGTTATTTTGTTGAATTATTTGTGTTTTTTTTGGCTTGAACATAGAGCCAGCGAACAGTGCTGAGGATTTTGAACCATCTTTTCGGCAATGTGGCCAATTATTTTATTTTTACAGGGATCAGTCGCTTCTGTTCAAATACAAGTTCTCAAAATTGAGCCAACCTTCAGGATTAACAAACATGCATTTAGTACATGTTCATGATAAAATATATTAGAGCTCAAATAATTTTCCAACGAAATCAAATTTGGCAAATAATAAAATTCTTGATGTCATGAGATTATTTAAAAATTTCTGTACCATTTAAACCAACAAAGCGTTTCAGCATGATGAGATGGTTTAACAAACAAGTTTTAATCTAATTCTTTGAGATGTTGTATTGATAGATTCTTTCCATTCATTTTAACCAATTTATAATAACATTATTATCGCAATAACAATGAACAGGTAATATGAATGACCCCTTTTGCCGACCTCAGCCGCAAAAATTGATAGTTGGAATCAATTTCTCGTCTCTAAAACCTCCCGTGTGCCTATTTTCTCGTCAATCTGGTGTTTAATAACGTCACTATAGCTAGAACAGTGATCATTCAATTTGGACGACCCCTTTTTTCACTTTTACAAAATTTGACACCTAAAATCGGCTGCCCGTCTTTTGAAACCCACATGCTTGAATTTTCATTGCAATGTACAATAACGTCAATGAAAAATAAAAAAATGCGAACAGTTAATATGGACAACCCCTTTTGCCAACCCCTTACACAAAATTGGATACCGGAAATCGATTGCTCGTCTTAAATAACGTCCGTGTACCAATTTTCAACTCCATGCTATGTCTAGCAACGTCAGGCGTGGATCTAGAGATTGCTCTTAGGGGGGGGTGATTTTCAAAAAGACAATTAAAAAGAAATTGTTCAAAGAATTCTGTACATCTGTTTGTGGCTGGTTTAGTCTTAGGCAAAACGCAGATAAATGATTTTTTCACTGGTATGATGTTCAATTTACGTTCTTTACGAATCTAGTTGGGGATATGGAATGATCATTGGTTTTTCTTATCAGATTAGAAATTCATCAGCAATTTAATTTTGAAAATCGTACTTCATTTATTTCCAGTCAAAAATAAATCTGTTGGTATGATATCAACTTACTCAAATAAGCATCTCTGGATTTATAGTTATAACTACGTCTTATTAATTTTGAAACTATTATAATATTTGGGTAAAAAAATCCATTTTCACAAGTTACAATTATATTCAATCGAAATATTTTCTCTTTTGAGTTCCAATTTCAATCCGTATGCTGCTTCATTACCTATCAAAACCCGTCAATGTATTTATTCAATAAATTTACATATTTTTTCTCTTAAAAGTCCATTAAAATATCAATTTAAAGACGTGAATCAAAAAACAATCAAAAACCAATAAACATTTAAAACACAAATAAGGAAGTATCTAGACAAAAATATAGATTGCTAATCATTATATTTAATTTTTTTTAAAGAGGTTTGCTGAGTAGAGTCTTTTTTTTTATATTTTATCGAATACTTAAAACGTTTTTTGCTGTGGCTAACAAGATTTCACAGTTGAACAGTTTTACTAACTGCACCAGCGAGGTTGACTACAAAGAGTGGACAGACTTTACAAAAATAACCTTGCTTAGTTTGGAAAAAACTAGCCAACTTTTGAATGTTTCCAAATGCATTGCACTTGCGTATCGTTTTTCTTTTTCAGCACTTTGAATTTTCAAATGCTCGGAGTATGGAAACGAAAATTGTGGTGCAGGTACCCAGTGTCTAGTTAAAATATTAAGCTTTGTGATATCATCTATAGTTGAGTAAGGTTTAGGATGAGCCTTCAAAACAGCACCTTTATCTATTTCATAGACTAATGGGTCTACAGCAGATGCGAACGTGTGATCATTCTGGAGGTCAGATTTGCTAAGTAGTAGAACTTGAAAGATTTGGATTTCGATGCTTTTATGGTTCCTCTTATAATCTTCGGTGGCTTGCATGTTCCTGGAAGCAGAGACTAATGGTAGCAGATCCAGATGTATGCAAAGTTCGATCGATCAGATTTTCGGTTGCTACATCTGGAAATAATTTCAACTATAGAGGTTTTTTACAGTTCTTACGCACACTTGCCTACGTATACGGATAAGAAAAAGAAAAACAACCTCCAAAATTTTAGTTAACAAAACGTTGATGTCCGTTCAAGGACATGATTGCTTTTGAGGTTGTTTTCCCATAGATAGAAAGTGTTACTGAAATGGTCAAATTTATGTTACGAATATTTCTAGCCGAAAATAGAACAATTATTAAAAATTTTCATCAGTGGGCCCAATATTTTTTTTTTAAGAAAACCATCAAGTATGGTAAACATGCATAAATAATAAATCACTTTATGATCAACTTTGAAATGAATTTAGGCTTCTTTCAGAAATCATTCAGAATTAGTCACTATCAACCGACGTTTCTGGTACTGGCGCCTCCATCAACACTGGATATCGGTTAATAAAGAAAACTAATCTGCTGTCATGCTTAGGAAATTCCTCAAGAGTGAGGTGCAAGCTTTATCCTTTTCCCGAAGCCAACACGAAGTTATACTCGCGCATACTGTTTACACTCAATTCAAGCATATTTTTAAGCAGCTATTGAATTCTTATGCACGCGTTAAAATGGTAATATCTATGTTAAGGTATTTTGACACATGAAAAAGTTATATTTCATCTAAATTGAGTTAGAAAATTGATTAATTTTTCCGCCTGGGGGGGGGGGTGATGGGGGTGATCACCCCCCCCCCCCCCCCCCCCCGCCTAAACAATAAGGCCAGCTGTGGCACTTCAAAGCAGTGAGCTTTATCGAGTTGAATAAGCTGGTTAGATGAAAATTACACATAAGTGTATGAAAGGGCGAGCTATCAATTCCAGGTATTAAATTTAATGTCTGGGATCGGCCAAAAGGGTCGTCCATGCAACACAAATACTGTTTACGCCATATTTACGTTGCTCATGCGCGGATCTACGGGGGGGGGGGGGGGGGGTGATGGGGGTGATGAGGGTGATGGGGGTGATCACCCCCCCCCCCCCCCGTAGATCCGCGCATGAGCAACGTAAATATGGCGTAAACAGTATTTGTGTTGCATGGACGACCCTTTTGGCCGATCCCTGACATTAAATTTAATACCTGGAATTGATAGCTCGCCCTTTCATACACTTATGTGTAATTTTCATCTAAGCAGCTTATTCAACTCGATAAAGCTCACTGCTTTGAAGTGCCACAGCTGGCCTTATTGTTTAGGTGACGGAGAATAACTTAGGAGATCTTGGGATCGATTCTCGATTGGTTAAAAGTTTTTTTATTCACCTGAAATTGCACATGAGCTTGATGACTTGTTTCACATAAAGGCGAGTCACATCATCTACCACATAGAACACAAGTGAAATGCTTAACACGTTCGTCGCCACGGCACCCATATTCAGGTGACGGGTGTATTTCCTGGGGGGCCCCGTCACATCAAAAAGCGTGTGACGCTCTCTTACTAGAGTTTACCGCTCAGCTTCGTCACACGTTTCAAATATGGGAGTTCTCCCTCTTTGCTTTCTCTCTCTGAAAATTTCTTTGGGCCCGGCTAGTAAAACTACCAAAATGAGCGTGGCGACGAACGTGTAAATGCTGCATGCTTGATTACAACAAAGTATTGGGAAATTATGCCCCCGCCCACACGATCGATGGGTGGTTTTTTTAGTGTGCTTAAATTCTATCATATCTCGGTATACAATTTCAATTCTCAATTCCGGTATACAAATTCTCATGTGTTACATAGAAAGAGCAATAGCATTCACTTCAATTTCACTCCGATTAGCTGTCATTCTTATGGAAATTTGTGTAAGAGTAAAGAGCAATATTTATTCTTTTTAGCAGGCCCAAGCCCAATTTCTACCCGAGTAGCTTGAAAAAGCATCTCAGTGAATTTTTCGTTTTAAAACACTTGCCAAACAAATTTCAACGAATGAGAAACCAGAATGAGTGTTGTGTTAGTGTGAAATCAACCATTAATCTATCATTTGACATTTAGTCGGATCCTTGACAGTCAAATAACAGGTTTTTTGGGGCCCAAAAAATCGTGCATTCTCGAATTTCAGGACTTAGATATAAACAACAGTACTCAGCCAAAATTTGGTTGAACTCTACACAATCTTTGAAATGATTTTTATGATGTATTTACAATAATCGGAATAATTACAGCAGTTGTAGCAGCAGACAATTCCCTACAATTCAATCATTTAGATATAAAAAAATAGTTTGAAAGCCTTCCTAACATCTAACGAACCAAAAAACACATTCCTTGTTACAAACGTGCAACAAAAAGCTCCTCTTTGGCGTTACCATCTGCTAAAGCCATTAGTGTCCTGATTGTACTTGGAAACCGTACAACTGCACGCCACCATAGCCAACAGGCAGTTGACAGTTTCGGTCACTTATTTCATAAAGTTAATTCGATTTTATACTTGTTTAATTTGTTCCATCGTTTTGTGTCGTGCCGTGCCGTGGTGAGCCTGTGACCCCGCTCTCTCATCTTGTTAGTCCGACAAAAGTGAAGGAACTGGGGGCATGGGTTATGGCATTCGCTTTTTCTAGGCAGAGGGGGTAGTTATTCCAACCCCTTGCTCGCCATTTTCGTCTGTGAGAAGCATACCAACAAGCATAGTCACAAGGTATACCAATGTATGCACGTACATACATAGTTATGCTGCGGTACAGAACTAGGCAGATTATAATATCCAACCACTGCTGCTGCTGCAGCTGTTAGAGAGTTTTGCCGAAACTCTCGATTCATGGTAAGTTTATTATCTTGTTTCCGACCCGACCTGATACCGAAACTCAGCTTTCCATGTGCGGGCTCCATGCGGCATGTGGGGTCCCTAATTGGATGTAGCATCTGGTCATACTGATTATCCCGCCGAATTGAGAATTTTGCATGTGTTCATGAATTCTTGGATGTGTACTTGTGTGTGTGTACTATTGTTAGTACTTGTGTGTGCACATTCTCTGAATTTGATATGCTCGTTCCGATCCCTTGGAAGCTGGCTGCTGTTGTTATGCATAACTGACGACTAGGTACCACAACTAGTGCAAACAACATTTTTCGGAGCCATACGTGGAAAAACTCTGCTATGAAATTAACTCCTTTATCTGGTACTTTTGGGAGGAAAAAAAGTTCTTCTTGATTTTTGTTTTTTTTTACCGAGAGTAAGAGGTGTGCAAACTTCACAGATCAAGTTGCACACCAGAAGAGCTGTGGAGCGATTATTAATCGGAAAAACAACATAAGTTTTTTTGTGACATTACTTACATTTTGAATATTCAAATATAAATACAGTTGGTGTCGAGACTTGGAAAAACGTGTAAGAAATAAACCGGCCCTTTTAACTGGAAATTAACACATTCGTCGCCATGGGACTCATATTCGTGTGACGGGTGTATTTCCTGGGGGGCCGTCACATCAAAAAGTGTGTGACGCTCCCTTACTTGAGTTAACCGCTAAGCTTCGCCACACGTTTCAAAAAGGGGAGAGGAAGGCTATATGCGCATATTAAGGAAAGCACTCATTTTCTCCTATACTCTAAAAGATAGGAGTCTGAAAACTATATGCACATGAGCGGACATCTGTTTTATATACGTTAGTGAAATTTTTCTGTTAAGATCTCTTACAGTTTTTGTGAAAATAATTTTATAATAAAAGAAGTCAAAATAGCCGATTTCCGAAACTGGCGGGCTAAATGCGCATATTTATGTTTTTAGCTATATTTCATTACCACTTGCAATATTTTGATATTATTTAATTGAAAATGGTAGAAACGGATGTAAAGCATACGTCAAGGTAGAAATTTTGGTGAAATTTATTACATCACTAGTTCTTTTGCATGAAACATAGTTAGGTATGTCATATGGCCATATTTCATGGTAATATTTTGTTCATGTCGTATTTTTATCGGATCAGTAGGAAGTTCTTCTTTTTTCGCTGAAAGATCGTTATTTGAGCGTAGATTTCATGTTTAAATGATAGAAAGTAAAAAATTTATAAGACTAATCTATTTTTCTTGATATAGGCATTTAACCTACCTTGATATGGGCATTCAGAACCTGTCTCTTATTCCAATATCTCATCATTTACAACTTTGCCAAAAGCTTCGATTTGTTGAATTTCCGATTTCCAGATGAATAAGAAAGAAAAACCACTAAAATTTTTGTTCACAGAATCTGTATGCACAATAATTAAAGTTCAATATATTATAACAAAACTGACAAAAATCTTGTTTGAATTTTTATGGCTGTATGCGCATATTACCCAATATGCGCATATTTTTTTTTTTTTTTGTGATGGCTTCGTAGGCCCATTTGGGTCCTGCCTTCACCCCATACGCTTCTTTAGAAGTGGGAGGGACATTTTATCCTTAGGATAATTTTATATTACTTTGAATTTTCTTATTTTGTACGACTTTTTTCGTCTTACTCCCGCGTATGTCCATCACCGTACAATTCTTTATCTGAATCCTCGTCAGATTTACATCACTTTCATCGTATGATCCTTGTCAGGATTCGTCATAATTTTAAACAGTCTGTTTGATGTATTGTATTGCCATTTTCTTAAAAGTGTTTATGTTCACACTATTTTTTATGCTTGTCGGTAGGTTGTTGAACATATAGGAACACTTCCCCCTATTGGAGTTCTCCCTCTTTGCTTTCCCTCTTCGAGAACGCATGGATGGCAAAGCTCCCCAGATCGGCTTGTCCAGTGAAAGAGAGTGCAGTTTTTTGTCGATTACACTTCCCAAGCTTTGCGAAGAGAGATTAATTGCACTGCAATCACGAGCAGTGTCAGCACATCTAAATCTGTACCACTCATCGAAAAAATCTTTTTCATCTGTACCGAAAACTCAAAAATCTGTACCAAAATTTGTACCGAAGAAAACAAAGTTCTGCATTGAACGTGTTGATATGTGAAGATTTTGTTTCCTTATTTTTAATCCTAAAAAAAGAAAGATACTTTATTGCACTTGCACATAGTACAATTTTTTAGCTAAACACATTTTGTGAAACTCATTTAATCATTTTTATTTTCTCTCTTTAAAAACTGACTTTAAAAATATTTTTCATAACAAACACGTCTTATGTTCATAATGTATATACACAGTTTTATCAAAACGATTTTTGAGCGTCATATTTGATACGATATTTTTCGATCCGCCATTTAATCTTAAATAAATTTTCGTTCTAAGGATAGCGTCCAATGTGTCAACATTCAGACGATTACGAGCTTTGGTTTTATTGGCATTTACTTGCTACAAAATGCGCTCAACCACTGCTGACGAGTGGGGGATTATAATCAGATATTTAATTATTTGTAGCAAATTTGGAAATCTATCTGTTCCATCGTGTACTTCCCAGTAAGAACTTCTATCATCAGAAAAATAAAGGCTAACTTGTGATTTTCTATAGTGTTTTCAATAGATTGATAGAAAGAAAAATGTAGAGACTTTTTGAAAGTCAAAAATGTGTAAAAATCTGTACCAAATTTTGATAATCTGTCATCTGTACGTACAGATTCTGTACCAAAAATGAGCTCAAAAATCTGTACCTGTCTTGATAAATCTGTACATGTGGCAACCATGATCACGAGTGAGATTGTCATCACATAGAAGTGAGCGAGAGCATTCACATCCGCTAATAAAGAGGATTCTTTTCACTGGAAAAATCTATTGCATATTGTGTTGAGGAGATATCTAAGAGCTAACACAGGTTTTACTTGGTATGTTTACGAGAGAAGATCCTACTCTCCGAACCAGCGGTGGTCTGATTTGTGAGAGACCGTCCTTATTTTTCAAAAACTCTCTAAATACTCCATTTATGAAATCTGATCTTTGAAATGTCCTGAATTTTTCTGAATTTCAAAAAACAATCTAAATCATGTTTGCATTTGTAGTTGAATGATAAGAACATTCAACGAATCTTTAATCAAACCTTTCAAACCGAGGTTCAGATGATATTGAAACGGTGTTTTATGATGTAAACTGCAAGCCAGCTAAGAAGTTTATCTCTTCTGTTACATAAATTAAGGCGTCATTGATGGCTGGTCATTTCGCTGGTAAATGGTGGATAATGTGCAACAAGAGACCCCATAGTGGTCATATCACCTCTTATTCACAACTCCTATCTCTACCTCCCCGCGGTGCCGGCTGGGATGCGAGTAACCTACGCGGAGATCGGGTACCCAACCCCAGTGGATGCTTTGTTCGCATGCAGACTGAGAAGGTGGCCGCACGCGTCTGTTCTCCAGGTCAGGGGCAGCGTGCAACAACAACCGAGCGTATGTTCTCCAGGTCAGGGGCGGCTCAAACAGCGTCTGTCTCGCAGCGAGCGGCTGAATTTATTAAATGCGGCTCCCGCCAGCTAAGTCCAAGATGGCAGCCCCATCGCGGGATAGCGACTTTAGGCTAACAACCTACTGCTCCCGACTTGAAATTGTTACGGAATCTGACAGAAATGAGCGACCTGGAACTTTGGCGACAACTTTTAGTATGAAAACACGGACACGAATTGGGACTTGGAACGTTTTAACCCTTGCCCAAACAGGCAAGCTGGCTTAATTTCTTAGAGTAGCCAGCCGCCTCAAACTTGAAATTCTTTGACTGAGCGAAGTCCGTTGGCCTAGCACTGGAGTACACAAGACACAGTCCGGGCAAGGCCTGCTTTACTCTGGCATACGAGGAGAACATGCTACTCGGGAACGAGGAGTTGGTTTCCTGTTAAGTCCGCAGGCCTACGTGGCATTCATTAGATGGGAACCGATAAACGAAAGAATAATCGTAGCCAGATTTAGAACACGGGTTAGAAACTTTACAATGGTCCAGTGCTATGCGCCAACTGACGTTGCCGACTTGCAGGAGAAAGAGCAGTTTTACAGTCAACTGAACTGAAGAAAATTCCAAGGGTGACATTCAAATCCACGCCATGGTATAGGACAGATGAGCGAAAACAGAGAGCTGTTTGTAGAATTTTGTGACAACAACAAGATGGTGATCGGTGGATCGCTCTTCCTCCATCGACCAGCACATAAGGTCACTTGGGTATCCCGAGATGGCCGAACAGAAAATCAAATTGACCACATCTGCATCAGCCGAAAATGGAGAAGGAGCCTTCTTGGTGTCCGCAACAAACGAAGCGCATTGCATCTAACCATCACCTCGTCCTTGGCGAGATACGACTGAGAGTTGCGCGTGTCCAACGGCGCGAGGAGAAAGTCGGGTGTCGATACGACGTCCGCTGGTTGGAGAATCCAGAGGTGATAAGGGCATACGTTGAACAGCTAGAATCCCGAGCCTCTGAATTGCCGACAGACGGAACAGTCGAAGAACAGTGGTGTGCAATCAAGAATGCCTTTATCACGACGAGCCATGGTACTCTCGGTAAAGTTTGTGGAAGAAGAAGTGAATGGATGTCGGATGAAACTTGGAGGATGGTCGATGATCGGAGAAAGGCGAAAATCGGAATTGAGCAGGCATGCGGATTTGGAAAAGGCAGTTTAACAAGCTTGTAGACGAGACAAGAGAGCCTGGACAAACTTCCTAGCCGAAGAGAGAAAGAGCCGCCGCCAATGGAGATATCCGATTACTTTATGACATTTCTCGCCGCCTCAGTGGTGCAAGGACTAATGCAAGAATGCCGCTGAAAGACCGAGCATGTCAGTTATTGACCGATCGAACAGATCAGCTCAAACGATGGACTAAGCACTTCAAACAACTCTTCCGAGTCACGAATAGCGATGGCAAACAGAATCCGCAGCTCGAGGCGCTGACAGTAAGTCGCATAAATGGCGTCCACTCGGGAGCGCCTTCGCTGGCTGAAATAGAAGCGGCAATCAAAAACCTGAAATCCAACAAAGCACCTGGGATCGATTGCATACCTGCTGAAATGCTGAAAGCCGACCCTGCCCTATCAGCACAAATGTTGCACCGTCTTTTCGCTGACATCTGGGATACTGCAACATTCCCGGCCGACTGGCTGCAGGGTATTCTCGTAAAGGTCCCGAAGAAAGACGACCTGACAGAGTGCGGTAACTGGCGAGGTATAACGTTCATCTGTACAACCCTCAAAGTACTCTGCAAATTGATCCTGAACAGGATCCAGGAGAAATTCGCCGCTACACTCCGACGGCAATAAGTTGGATTCCGATCCGGACGATCATGTGTGGACCACATCACAATGCTACGAATCATACTGGAACAAATCAACGAATTCCAGGACTCTCTTCTGCTGGTGTTCGTTGATTTCGAAAAAGCATTCGACCGATTTAACCATGAAAACATCTGGGCGGCTCTAAGGCGAAGAGGAGTACCAGAGAAACTAGTCCATCTCATCGAAGCACAATACGAGGCATTTTCGTGCAAGGTCTTGCACGACGGTGTCTTGTCCGAACCAATCCCGGTAACTGCTGGAGTGAGACAAGGATGTATTTTATCACCGCTACTTTTTCAATTTGTAATGGATGAGAATCTGACTGGATCGATTGACTGTGCACCGAACCAAGGATTGCTGTGGAATCCTTCAACAATGGAGCAACTGAACGACCTTGACCTGGCTGACAATATTGTTTTGCTCGCCCAAAAACAACCGGACACGCAGAGCAAACTCGACGACCTCACCGAAAGTTCCAAGGCAGCAGGTCTCAAAGTCAATGTCGGAAAGACCAAGTCGATGGAGATCAACACAGTAAATCCCTCCAGTTTCCTGGTAGATGGGCAACAAGTTGAGGAAGTGGAGTGTTTCCAGTATTTTGGTAGCCAGATAACGCCTGATGGTGGTACCAGGAAAGACATCGGAACCCGGATTAGAAAGGCCCGATTTGCGTTTGCGAGTCTCCGAAACATCTGGCGGTCACGCCAAATCTCTTTACGAACGAAAATCCGAATTTTCAACTCAAACGTCAAATCCGTATTGCTTTACGGGTGCGAAACTTGGTGCACATATGCGGTGGTGACGACGCGAAAACTGTAAGTATTTGTAAACCGCTGCCTGCGGAATATCATCCGCGCTTGGCACACGCTGCGAAAAGATGAAAACGAAATTTGCAGAGAGGCGCTAGATTGGAGTCCAGAAGGTCATCGAAGAACAGGCAGACCCAGAAACTCGTGGCGGCGAAGCCTAGCCGCCGAAATCCGAACTGTCGACGAGAATCTTTACTGGGACCAGGTGAACACGCTGGCTCCGGTCGCCAGCAGTGGAGATCTTTTATCACAGCTCTATGGACCCTTAGGTAGGTAAGTCTACAGCTAGAGATGAACATGGTCGGTTTGGATATTAATTTTCCCAAAGTTTAGAAATATGCAACCAATCCCAGTAGCGGTAAAACTTTTGGGTAAAAACTGCAGTCAGCTTTAGGTTTCTTGAAATAAAAAAATAATAAAAAGCTTCATTAAACATTACGAAATTTAACATCCTATCATATTAAATTTTTATTCAAACATTCTCAAAGAAAAAAATAAAAACAAACAGAGTAAATCCAAGAAAATCCTCAAAACGAATGTTGCGCATAACCAGCAATTCGTAAATAACAAAAATGCTCATTTTAATATGAGAACTACTTGACTTAGCCCCAGTTGACCTCCGCTCAACAACAACAGACAACGATAAAAAAGATGATGTCCATTCAGAACGAAACCAAAAACCGGCTTCCTTTCCGTAGGAATATCCGGAACAGCCTCTCCAGTTCGCGTCCTTTGACCAATCTTCTTCTTTTCACTGCCGGTGAGTGGGTGGTGTTGATAAAAGCTGTGGGGGCCGGCATTTTGTGGAATAATTAATTGAATTATACTGAAGTTTATAAATGTCCGCCGCACACCGACCGGTGTAGCACAAAATCATGCCGGTTTCTGGAACCTGATGGTCGCTCCCTTCGGACAAGACCTGGGGGAGGGCCACAATTATGGTAGATTTTTCCACCCCCAACTGCTGCGGTGTAACTTGTCATAGTTGTTTCTCTGTTTGTAATGATGGTAAATATAAAATTGCGACTGCCGGATTTCGGAGTAATCCCCGAGTAACGGCAGGTGAATTTCGTTAATGATCCACAATGAGTGTACCGTTGCTAATTATCCTTGCAGCTGCTGGATAAGGTTTCGGAATTTTTGGGGATTTTTTTGCTTTTGGTTGGCAAATTGTGAAACCAGACTGCACGGAGGGGTAAAGAAATTTATGCTCGTAGATAATCAGATGCTCAGCCTGTTGTTATTTTTAATCCGGTAACATGTACGACGTTAATTTATATTGAATTCTTATATTTCCAACAACTGGGTTAAACTTCAAAAAATATTGATACGTACCATCAAACGAGGCATCCACAGCACTGATTAAATTTTTATTTTAATATAATGTAATAAGTTATCATTTAATGATAATAAACTGATCATGACATAGTTTCTCCCTTCGTGAGAAAGATTTTTAAAGATTTTGATTCTCATAGAAATTTAAAAAAAATGAGCAACAGATGTAAATTGTTTAAATTTTTCGATGCCGTAAAAAACTTTAGTAGGATTGGATTGATGGTATCACCCAAAAACTTTATATTGCTTTTAATATCCTAAACTAACACTGTTGGTTTAAAAATATTTTTCGGAAAATTACTCAATTTATTTTATAAAGTAGTTTTACAATTCAGTTACCATATTTGATTCCCTTTTCATATTTTCATCTTATCTGGTTGGGAAAATTTAGAAGCCCTCTGTCTTTAGCATTTTCTGACAGCATATAATTCCAAGTTTATATGCTCCGAAAATTAGAAAGATACATGAACTAGAAGCATTTTAGTGGGACCGAAAAAATTGTGATATTTTTTTAGTTACAGGAGACTTGATCCTTTGCTACAGGAGACTTAATCCTTCATTCAGGGTGCCCTTACCTTACGAAAAAATCTAGTAAAATTGCACATTTTTCTAGAATGTTTTATATTTGCAAGCCATTCCTGTTTCGAGATATAGCGAAGGAATAAAGTATCCCCAGGGATCAAGTATCGTCATTCTCCCATACAGGCTATAATGCATCTAAATGCAAATGAAAGATTCACCTTTTCAATCTCTTTTCCATATACTGGAATACGGCTGATTTGCATCACGCATTTGTTAATTTCAAAATTTGATCTACCTAAACATTAATTTTTATGATTTCAGCCGTTAGAATGTTTTGTAATATTTTTTTTACCCTGTAATGCTTGCATTACCTGCGCTTTTCTTAAAAACATTTTGACAGAAAAAATGTAAAATTGAATTCAAACAACACCAAAATAACTGCAATTGGTGCTTCATGCGTTGTAACATCTCCAATATACCCAAACTATAGATTTTCATACGTTTTCATTTGATTTTTCATTTGGGGTGAAAATTTCTATAAGCGCAATTCATGTTTCATTAAGAAGACATCGAAATTATTGATTAAAAAACCTAGTTATTATAATAGTGTCAAATATTTGGATTGGTTTCAGTCAATTTGACTTGTAAATCTTTAAGCTCCTTCGTATCTTTCGCATGTTTGCAGTTCACGGACTGATCCAAAATTCTTTTAATCTCTTCA